>NC_135482.1:116876906-117176906 GCF_052094955.1 Ictidomys tridecemlineatus
CTTAACCGACATATATAGAATATATCAAGCATCATCAAGTGGATACACATTCTTCTCAGCAGCACATGGATCCTACTCAAAGATAGACCATATATTATGCCATAAGGCAACCCTTAGTAAATATAAAGGTATGGAGATAATACCATGCACCATATCTGATCATAATGGAATGAAATTGGAAATCAATGATAAAAGAAGGAAGGAAAAATCCTACATCACATGGAAAATGAACAATATGTTATTGAATGATCAATGGGTTACAGAAGACATAAAGGAGGAGATGAAAAAATTCTTAGAGTCAAATGATAATACAGACACAACATACCGGAATCTATGGGACACAATGAAAGCAGTTGTAAGAGGGAAATTCATTTCCTGGAGTTCTTTCCTCAAAAAAAGAAAAAACCAACAAATAAATGAACTCATACTACACCTCAAAAACCTAGAAAAGGAAGAGCAAAACAACAGCAAATGTAGTAGAAGACAAGAAATAATTAAAATTAGAGCAGAAATCAACGAAATTGAAACAAAAGAAACCATTGAAAAAATTGATAAAACTAAAAGTTGGTTCCTTGAAAAAATAAATAAGATAGACAAGCCCTTATCCATGCTAACGAAAAGAAGAATAGAGAGAACTCAAATTACTAACATACGGGATGAAAAAGGCAATATCACAACAGACACTACAGAAATACAGAAGATCATTAGAAAGTATTTTGAAACCCTATATTCCAATAAAATAGAAGATAGTGAAGATATCGATAAATTTCTTAAGGCATATGATTTGCCCAGATTGAGACAGGAAGACACACACAATTTAAACAGACCAATAACAAAGGAAGAAATAGAAGAAGCCATCAAAAGACTACCAACCAAGAAAAGCCCTGGACCGGATGGGTATACAGCGGAGTTCTACAAAACTTTCAAAGAAGAATTAATACCAATACTTTTCAAGCTATTTCAAGAAATAGAAAAAGAAGGAGCTCTTCCAAATTCATTCTATGAGGCCAACATCACTCTGATCCCCAAACCAGACAAAGACACTTCAAAGAAAGAAAACTACAGACCAATCTCTCTAATGAACTTGGATGCAAAAATTCTCAATAAAATTCTGGCGAATCGAATACAAAAACATATCAGAAAACTTGTGCATCATGATCAAGTAGGATTCATCCCTGGGATGCAAGGCTGGTTCAATATATGGAAATCAATAAATGCTATTTACCACATCAATAGACTTAAAGAC
Organism: Ictidomys tridecemlineatus; assembly: GCF_052094955.1. NCBI lineage: Eukaryota > Metazoa > Chordata > Mammalia > Rodentia > Sciuridae > Ictidomys > Ictidomys tridecemlineatus. The sequence goes on from NC_135482.1 coordinate 116,878,153, forward strand.
AAGAACCATATGATCATCTCAATAGATGCAAAAAAAGTATTTGACAAAGTACAGCACCCCTTTATGTTCAAAACACTACAAAAACTAGGGATAACAGGAACCTACCTCAACTTTGTAAAAGCTATATATGCTAAACCTCAGGCTAGCATCATTCTAAACAGAGAAAAACTGAAGGCATTTCCTCTAAAATCTGGAACAAGACAGGGATGCCCTCTATCACCACTTCTATTCAATTTAGTTCTCGAAGTACTAGCCAGAGCAATTAGACAGACAAAAGAAATTAAAGGCATAAAAATAGGAAAAGAAGAAATTAAATTATCGCTATTTTCGGATGACATGATAATATACTTAACAGACCCAAAAGGGTCTACAAAGAAGCTGCTAGAGTTAATAAATGAATTCAGCAAAGTGGCAGGTTATAAAATCAACACGCATAAATCAAAGGCATTCCTGTATATCAGCAACAAAACCTCTGAAATGGAAATAAGGAAAACCACTCCATTCACAATATCCTCAAAGAAAATGAGGTACTTGGGAATCAACCTAACAAAAGAGGTGAAAGATTTATACAATGAAAACTACAGAACCCTAAAGAGAGAGATAGAAGAAGATCTCAGAAGATGGAAAAATGTACCCTGTTCATGGATAGGCAGAACTAACATCATCAAAATGGCGATATTACCCAAAGTTCTCTACAGGTTTAATGTGATGCCAATCAAAATCCCAATGGCATTTCTTGTAGAAACAGATAAAGCAATCATGAAATTCATATGGAAAAACAAAAGACCCAGAATAGCAAAAGCAATTCTAAGCAGGAAGTGTGAATCTGGAGGTATAGCAATACCTGAGTTCAAACTGTACTACAAAGCAATAGTAACAAAACAGCATGGTACTGGTACCAAAACAGGCAGGTGGACCAATGGTACAGAACAGAGGACACAGAGACTAATCCACAAAGTTACAATTATCTTATATTTGATAAAGGGGCTAAAAGCATGCAGTGGAGGAAGGATAGCATCTTCAACAAATGGTGCTGGGAAAATTGGAAATCCATATGCAACAAAATGAAATTGAATCCCTTTCTCTTGCCAGCCACAAAAGTTAACTCAAAATGAATCAAGGAGCTAGATATCAAATCAGAGACTCTGCGTATGATAGAAGAAAAAGTTGGCTATGATCTACATATTGTGGGGTCGGGCTCCAAATTCCTTAATAGGACGCCCATAGCCCAAGAGTTAATAACAAGAATCAACATATGGGACTTACTTAAAAAAGTTTTTTCTCAGCAAGAGAAACAATAAAAGAGGTAAATAGAGAGCCTACATCCTGGGAACAAATTTTTACCCCTCACACCTCAGGCACAATTCACAATAGCTAGACTGTGGAACCAACCTAGGTGCCCTTCAATAGATGAATGGATAAAAAAAATGTGGCATCTATACACAATGGAGCCCTAATATCCAGAATGTACAAAGAACTAAAAAAATTAATAAGATAACAAATAACCCGATCAACAAATGGGCCAAAGACCTGAACAGACACTTCTCAGAGGAGGACATACAAGCAATCAACAAGTACATGAAAAAATGCTCACCATCTCTAGCAATCAGAGAAATGCAAATCAAAACCACCCTAAGATACCATCTCACTCCAGTAAGATTGGCAGCCATTATGAAGTCAAACAACAATAAGTGTTGGTGAGGATGTGGGGAAAAGGGTACACTTGTACACTGCTGGTGGGACTACAAAATGGTGAGGCCAATTTGGAAAGCAGTATGGAGATTCCTGGGAAAGCTGGGAATGGATCCACCATTTGACCCAGCTATCACCCTTCTCGGACTATTCCCTGAGGACCTTAAAAGAGCGCACTATAGGGATACGGCCACAGCAATGATTATAGCGGCACAATTCACAATAGCTAGACTGTGGAACCAACCTAGGTGCCCTTCAATAGATGAATGGATAAAAAAAATGTGGCATCTATACACAATGGAGTATTATGCAGCACTAAGAAATGACAAAATCATAGAATTTGCAGGGAAATGGATGGCATTAGAGCAGATTATGCTAAGTGAAGCTAGCCAAGCCCTAAAAAACAAATGCCAAATGTCTTCTTTGATATAAAGAGAGCCACTAAGAACAGAACAGGAAGGAAGAGCATGAGGAAAAGACTAACTGTAAACAAAGACGGAATGGGGGAAGAGAAAGGGAGAGAGAATGGAAAGCATATGGAAATGGTAGGAGACCTGCAATGATACACAAAATTATAAGAGGTTATGAGGGGCAAGGGGGAGGGGAAAAAAGGGAGAGAATTGAACAACAGCAGAGGAGGTAGAGAGGGAAGATGGGAGGGGAGGGGAGGGGAGGGGAGGGGGGATAGTAGGGGATAGGAAAAGTAGCAGAATACAACAGTCACTAATATGCCATTATGCAAAAATGTGAGTAACAGATGTGATTCTGCAATCTGTATTTGGGGTAAAAAAGAGAGTTCAAAACCCAATTGAGTCAAATGTATGAAAGATGATATATCATGAGCTCTGTAATGTTTTGAACAATCAATAAAAAAAAGATCAAAGATAGGTGTTGGTGAGAGTGTGGAAAAGAGAATATTGTATATAGTTTGTGGGAATGTTAATTAGTATAGCCATTATCAAATACAATATAGAGGTTCCTCAAAAAATTAAAAATACAACTACTTCATGATCCAGTGATATCAACACTGAGCATATATATACAAAGAAAATGCAATCAGTGTGTCAACTCTCAACTTTATAATAGCTAAGATATGGAAATAAATGTCCATCAATGGATGAATAGACCAAGAAAGTGTGTTTATATGTGTGTGTGTGTATGTATGTATGTATGTGTGTGTATGTATGTATGTGTGTATGTGTGTGTGTGTATATATCCAACTTTAAGAAAAAAAGGAAACCCTGTCATTTGCAAAACATGGGTGAACATGAAGACATCATGTTAAATGAAATAAACCAGACACAGAGAGACATGTACAGTGTTTCTTATCTGAAATCAAAACTGTTGAACTCACAGAAGCCTAGACTAGAATGTGGATCTACACAGATGATCACTTTTGTGGAGGAATTTGGTAAAAGAACAGGACAAAATCTGATGGGAAAAAATCTGACATGAGAAATAAGCTTAAGAGAGCTATCAGATAGAGTGGTGACTATGGTTAAGAACAAGGTACTGTGTGCACATTGATAAGAGTAGATTCTCACTAGTTTTCACTCTGAATGCATGATAAGTCTGTCAGGTAAGGAATGTGCTTATTAGCTTTATTTAGTCATCCCACATGTACATATAGTTGAAAACTTCATGTGATACTTGAAAATGTATGCAATTTTTATCAATTTAAAATAAATCAATAAAATATCCAAGTACTAATGACAAAAAAAGAGATTTTTTTATTTAACCTTATGTTGGTGCAAAAATAATCCTCATTAAGTAGAAATCATTGTTCAAAATTTGTATTTGGATCTTTTTTCAGGCTAGTAATATGTAGTCCAATTCCCTCTCTTGATGCTGGCCATTGGCAGTGACTGCAGGTTCTGGCCTGCCTTGCAATCACAGCAGGCAAGAACTGATAGCCTATAGTATGCTGTGTTGCTAAACTGGGACATGCAGTAGTTTGGATGTATTAATGCATTTTCAACTTAAGACATTTTCGATTTATGATGGGTTTACTGGCATATGACCTCACTGTAAGTCAGGGAGCATTCACAATTTTGTGACTATGCTTCTCATGAGACAAGAAGTTCCACAAAGGCAGGGACTGGCCTGCTGACTCTTCCCCAGCAAGTGACCTGCAGATGATAGTAACAGCTCACATTCACTGAGTGTGCTAGATGTCAGGCATTCTTCTGAGTGCTTTTACAGATTCATGCATTTCAACTCCTATTACTCCCTCAAATATTTGTTGAAGCCTTTGATTTTGTTCTAGAAATGACAATTACTCAAAAAATATTTGTTAATATTGAATGCCAGGCACTGCATGCAATAAACAGAACAGAGTAAATCAGAGTTCTCTGCCTTCTTCACGGAGCTCAGTCTGATGGGCCATCCACCCAAATAAAGAGAAAGTCATGTCACATAACAAGTCCCAATACAGACAGGATATTCGAGGTATGTGGTAAAATACTCCATGTTCTTAAAATTTGCACACAATTTACCTTTTGTTTAAAAAGTAACTTGGAAATCCATCCATTATCTTATCACTTAACAAGGAGTTGCTCATTGCCTAGTTAACTGGGCACTGTGCTGGGCCTCTCAGATGCAAGACAAATAAGGATGACACAAAGCACACAGTCTGGTGGGAGGTTTCACAAAGAACTAACAATAGCATGTGACGTGTTAGGGCAAACATATCTACTGCTTGCATCATCAGTCCAAGGCAGTTGTTACAAAGAATTAAGTTCCAGTCTGTCTTTCCTAACAAGACCAAACATACCTACCCAATCTGGATTCTCATTACTCCCAACATGAAATTCCTTCCCCAGGTTGAGTTTCATATCATGCATGGTCCCCTAGTTTTCTCATATGTGAAATAGAATGCCCAGCTTAAAAGATTTTAAGGGGTAAGCAATGAATATTCACAAGCAATGGATACTGCAGAGTACTAGTCATTATTATTATCAGACCAAATGTGGCCAAGACCCTTGTTACCCCAGCCTTTAACTTTTGAACATGTTGCTTCTGTTCCCAGAATGGCTTCTCCTAACTATAATAGTGCTTCCTTGTGGCACTCACAAAATTCAATCTGGACTTACAGTCACACAAAAACTATGCAGAAATTTAAGTGGAATCATTGTAGAATCTTCTGTTATCTGATAATGAACATGCTACATAAATATCTTATACAACTTCCAACTTCCTCCTAAGAGTCAAACATACAACAGAACCTTGTAGGGTTAAAAGTGTAATTTTATTTAGATGTTACTTGTACATAATCTATAGTAAGATATACAAACAGATAAAAATTGTTTGACAGGATCTTTTTAATACCACTTTAAATTCAATTTACAACAGCATTGGTAATACTGCAAGATGACAGATACTCTGCTTCATAAAACAAAAATTACTTGCTATTCTGGCTGATACATTCCCACTAGTCTGTAATGGATTAAAATGTATCATGTATTTTAGTTGCAAATCATTACAAAACTTTTACAACCTAGCCACTTGGTGCTCATAAAAGATTTTGATGTGCTAAAAATTTACTGAAATGAAAACATTAATTTTCTAATAGGATCCTATGTAAAGAAAATCATAAGTATACCAAATCTTATGGTTTGGGGCTAACAATGCAAAAATCATTTGCCTGCTGTTCAGCCACATCATGCTTGTGCATGTGGATTCGGGCATCTTTCCAGCCTTTCTGCCTGAGTCTGTGCCATGAGGAAAATGCCTATGAGATATTCAACTTAACACACATGGAGCAATACAACTGGGGAGAATTTAAAATAATCTTAAAATTATAACTATAATTTAAAATGTAAAATTTATAGAAATAAAATATACTGTCAAATGATTTTCTCTATTTGTTTTGGTAAATACTTTTTAAAAATGGAAACGTAAAATTCAAACTCTTCACTTTGTTCTTTGTAGGGAATACCATATTAGAAGATTTAAATTTAGACCAAACGAGATTTGTTGAAGATACTCTAAAATAATCTAGACTGGATTTTAGTCATTTTCCATTCTCTTATAGGTAACAGAACACAAGAGGGCAAAAGCTTTCTCACTAGTCATAAAAACAAATTAAAAATGACTTTTTAATTTAAACTACAGGAAGCAACTAGTAATTAATAGGCTCATGAATATTTATGAATAAAGTGCCACTAATTTTATTGTAGTAGGATATAAATAGAAGAAATTCTGAAGTGAATAGTAGCTGACGGTGCTCCCTCCATCCAGAGAGAAGAATGGCCAGAAAACAAAGAAGCATTGCTAAATCCAGGTTTCTGATTATACAGAATACTCCTAGCCCAACAGTAATAATGAAGGCAAACTATTACAATAAACACAAAATAAGACTAAAACTGGTAAAAGTACCAAGAGTAATGCCAACACAGAACAGTCTGCATTGGAAAAAAGAGAAATTTAGATATTCACTAATAGTTACTAATATTAAAAAAAAAATCATAGTGACAGCCAAGTAGGGCCTGCTCAGAAGGCACACACCAAGCCGCTGTGCAGCAGAGAGGACTTGAATGCACAGCCAAAGGAGAGCCTTGGAAAGTGGGTATAGACATGAGACTTTGCAGTTTCAAAATCTATGTGACCAAAACCCAGTGTGCAGGCAGGCATCATACAACAGCTGCCCCAAGTTAAGAGGTATCCACACAGAGACACAGGGTGATGTGGGCAGCTGGCTGATTTCCCCAGAATTCATGAACAAAAATCATTTGTTACAACATTCTCCCATCAACTCACACATCTCAGCCCCAGCTCAAGATTCTTTCCTTTGTTGGAGCTGAGAGTTCCCAGCACCTGCAACCTATTGGAAGTACTGCAGATAGGCACAACTCCACAGCAAGTGAAGGACCTTAGCATATTTTTCCTATCTACAACCCAAGCCTGGGACAATTATTTATTCTTAACAAGCATTTGTCCTTATCTAGAATTACAAAGTAGAAGCTGTCATTCTTGAGTCTCCCTGGTAGTATGCCTGAGCCAGGTCTATGGGACCTGTGGAAAGGGGAATAGGGTGAGTGGAGGTGAAAGCAAGGTGCTTTGCCACCACTAGGAATCAAATCAAGGTAATCTTGTGAGGTACATTTTTTAAAATTTAATGTGCTAACAACAATATGAAAGAAGAGAACTGTGTGCTTCTAAGACAGGGCAAAGGCCCTGCATGGGGCTAACCCCCAATCTGCCACAGCACCTTGAGAAGTAAATAGCTGTCACTATTTTTCACTTAAATATAAGCTTTTAAAATTCTGACCAAATAGAGTGGGTTGCCTTTGCACACAGGGCCACATGTGGTAGCTCTGTCTAGCTGGGGGCTATACTCCTAGATGGCTCACAGCTGTTCTGGCTGCCTGGTACCCAAGCCATCAGGGCTAGCCAATATTTTAAGTATGAACCCAATGGTCCCTAAAAGGGAAAAGGACCTTGTGTTCATTTGCATTACTACTGAGCTGCTGAAACTTCATGCAAAAATCACCACCAAGCATTTATTAAGTGAATATCCACAGGAAACCTGCCTGAAAAGGGCCTTTCCAATTTCACATTTGACAAGTGCATGAAAAGGCAATGAAATTATTCAATAGAACATTTGAATTCACTCAATAGCTACCAAATCAAAAAACTGAATGCAGAAACATTTGATTCTCCTGTTGTTAGACCTTTCCCTCTACAACTAACTTCTTCTGAAACATAGTAAAAATGAAAAAAAAAAAAAAAAAAGGCAAAACAGTGTCACTTACTGATTGGAAGACATCACTCTTGACACAGTCATTAATCTTGCCAAGACCTAAAACCAGGCAGCTCACAGACACACAGCAAGTCTACAGAATCTTAATGATCAATAAGGGTAAAGTAAATACTTTCATGGCTAAGAGGGAAGCAAGATGCTGTTTTCAGAACAATGCAATAGTTACAGCATATCTCCTTTTGTGCAGCACGATGTGCTATATTTAGTGGCACTTAAGTATTACACAGTAAATACTGAAAAAACCCAGAAATTTTGGATGTGCAGAAGCAATATCACATTATTAATACAAAAGGTGCTAAGCTACAGGATTATAATATCACAATTTGGGTGCTGAAACCAACTGAAATCCCCAGTGAACTTCCACACACACTGTACTGGTGGTCCACCTGCCACCGTCCCTGTATGGCCTTAGTCAGACCAGTCGTTCTCATCAAACTCAGAGTCGTCATCGGAGTCGCTGTACTCTACAGCAATGCGTCTGGATAGGATTGTGGCCACGTCATTTCCAACAGGCTCCTGCTTGGCCTCTTGCTCACGTTGCTCCTGCACCTTTTTCAGCTGAATTCCTAGAGACACGACATAGGGGTGAGAATTAAAATGTTCTGATTGCTCCAAAAGGAAAGAAAACTGAGCAGGGCTACTGGACTTGGTTTTTCTAAGTTTAAGTACAAAAAGTTTTAGAAATTTGAGGGGAGAAAAGAGTGTGCAAAGTCCATTTTAAGAAGATTAGTTGTGATAAGGTGCACATGAACACCTCAATGGAAAGTTCTAGAGCCACACTGTTTCATATGCCTGCCACTAGTCTCTTCTCAATTCTTTATCATGATATGCATACCTGACAACTACAAAAATACTCCTAATATTAAAAAAAAATCAAACAAGCATCCTTTGACTCCAAAAAATCATTTAATGTGTAGAGCTATCATTTGAAGGCAACAAGGTTGAAGTTTGCTAGAGACCTAAAGAAATCTCTCTATAAGGAAGGCTTTGTATGTGGGGTGCTCCACTTACCCATCCTGATGGCAGCAAGGAGGTCACTTCGAGCATCACTTATCGGAGGCTGTGCAGGCTCAGGACGCTTTGCCTCAGCTACAGGGGGGCCATGCATTGGGGAGGATGAAAGAGAAGAGCTGGGGCCAGGAGGGCCTGGTGGGGGAGGTGGTGGACCTGGAGGCGGTGGTGCTGTGATGAGGAGCCCAGCTGAGGGTGGATGAGGAGGAGCAGCATATGTGGAACCAGCTGATGCAGGAAAGGGGGGCTGCATGGGGATCTGGAGAGGGCTGACAAAAGCAGTTTGTGCTGAAGGAATCATGGGTGGAGGTGGAGGAGGAGGTGGTCCTGAAGGGTTGTAATATTCAATTATCTGTGCCGGGAGCATCCTAATAAAGAGATGAAACAGAGTCACCATTGTAACAATAAAGGGCCATGTCCCCGAGTTGTAATATGCCTAATCAAAGAAGTTCCCCCAAACACAATGCCCTCTACCAGCCAGACTTCAGTCACTGCAGAAAGCACATGCCCACTCTGTGGTTCTGTCATTTTACAGTCCTACATTATTCATTATGATGAATGCAAGACTTATTGAAACACACACACACACACACACACACACACACACAAACACACAATCATTGAAGAGGAAAGCACCTTCTGTGAATACTAAAATAATGTAGTTGCTGCAGAAGAGCAATGGCATCCTTCATCCTGGGCATCTCAAAGGGCTTAGAAACTTGTCTCCTGAGGGCTGCATGGCCAACCAGATGAGGAAAATACTATATTCTCTAGCCCAGTTCCATGGAAGCCCTGGGACCACAGCACCCAGTAGCATGTCAAAGGCTTTGAAAAGTTCTAAGCCAAGAAATCAGCTGATTTCTGCTCAGTCAAGGGTTTTCCCAGTCAACTGGACCACAGGCCCTCTCTGTGCCTGAAAGCAGCACTCTGGGATTCCTGGTTCCACCAGGGCACAAAAAGAATAGCCAAGTCTGTGTGGTCTCCCCTTTGAGGGCTGAGAATCTACATTTAGAAAGTGACACCAGTGCTCTGCGTAAAAAACACACATTACAGAAGCATATGTTCAACTTCTCTGGGTACTGACTCTGAGGGTTAAGACAAAAACAGATCTAAAGAAACCCTATTAAAGTCAAGGAGGGAGCTTGATTTGATGAACATGTGAAAAGGAAGGTCTTTTAAAAGAGGTATTAGAATTCTAACCCACACAGAAAAGGAGAGGGCCTGGGGGAAGAACAATCTAAGGGCCCAGAGGTCAAGAAAGTTTATAGAGCCAAGTGTGAGAAGTGATGTTACAGGATTCAGTCATCCATGATAAGCATTCTCTACGGTTCACCCAGGACGTGTAGAGAAATTTGAGTATTTGAACAGTTTCACAAAACAGCATGTCATCCTTTATCAATGCCTGATTTAAAGATCCTTTCAAACACATGTAAGTATGTATGCAAAGAGAACACATATACAGGAACACAGCTGTCAACCTGGAATTTTGCTGTAATAAGGTAGGGTCAGTAGCACACCTACTTTATTTAACATAGAGTAGGACACTACTGAAGTGTCTAAATCCAATTAGTCTTGACTATATTCTGGTATCTAAAATATCAAGGTTAAAATTCTTCCACAATACATTAAGATTCAAATGCAAAAACAACTAGCAACTAAAGTACAAGGAATACTGATTTACCCATAATCTGCTGGAGCCATTGGTGCAGAGGCCTGGGACCCCTCTGGGGCCTGGGGTGGTGGTGGTGGTGGCGGCTGCTGAGGTCTGTTTAGGGCCATGTGCCTCACCGAGGCAGAGGGAGGCCGGTACTCATGTTCAGGGGCCTGGTTTGCAGCCCCATGTGGTGGTGCATCACCGGCAGTGTAGGAAGGGGTGACCGGCTGGGGATGCAGAGAATGGTTGGGTGTAGCTGGATAAGAGTAATCTGTAACATCTGATGCATGGGATCTGACATTGGAGAAAAAGGAATGAAAGAAATTTAAATTGTTTTAAAAATTTCCCTTATCAGGCAGAAGCATATATATGAATAACAACATTGCCACGGCACAGAAATAAGAAATTTATTTCTTTAACTATCAACTAGGTCTAGTCCCATGACAGCTTCCAAGCAACAACATAATTACTATCTTAGCAGCAAGCCCCAGTGTTACATGGATTCAGATTCACAGCTTTGAAGTGAATAAGTCAGACAGACCAGCAAGCAGGAACCAGCAGAGCCTCATTTTCACAGTATTTCATGTACTTCTTTTCTAAGAGACAAGACTACAAGATGAATCTCATTTCATTTAGAAACAGCATCTCAGGATTTCGGTGGCAATGAAACTGACAGTATATAATTAGAAAATACAAAATGGCAGGTGAAATGGGTAAATATTAACAATAAGAACAGAAAGAGAAATGCAGAATGTAACAGAGTGAACCATGTTTTTCATAACAGAAGCAATTATTTAACCCAAAGAGAAAGAAGCAATGTGGTACACTACGGAAAGGTCTTCTTGCTTTCTTTGAACACAGAGTCAAGTGTAAAACTCTGAAAATGGAAATCACATATTAGTGAGAAGAGTTCAGAAAAATGCCAGGTGCTGGATGCTGGCTAAGTCCCAGAAGGAGAGGATGGACTTGCATGTATGGCAGCAGCTTGGCCAAAAGCATTAGTAACAGTCACACTCTCCTGGCCTGGGTTACTGGACACGTGTGAGTAGGGACTGCACATCCTCTCATGACACTGAAGCAGGGGGTGGCCTGGAACTGAGAATCCAAAGAAAGAAAATGACAAACCCTCTGGGCATCCTGTCCTCTTTCGTGCTCCCTGCCTGTTCCAGTTTCCTTGCGTCACTCATAAATTCAATGCCCATTTTCCTTCTCTCCCACTCTTCTTTTCTTGTTCTGACTTTTCTCACATGTACTTGCTGGTTCCTGTTAGGATTCAGCTTGTGTTTCTCTCTCTGAAGGAAACAGGCAAACACATTGGGAATGTGAAGGAAAGAGGGAAGACGATACAAGCTGAATTTCCATCTCTAGGATTTTAGACAGAAGCTTCTGCTAACTGGAATTCTGTGTGGCATAGAAAAACTTGCTAAATCAAGAAGTCTGCCCCAGCTTTCCTTCCCTAATAGCGGTATAATAATAACCAACAACTCATTTTCCTTCCTTAATTGCAGTATGAATTCTAGATTATGGTGTGCACGTGAAGATGTCTTCTGAACTCTGCAAACTTCAAGCAAATGCATTAAAAATATTTTTAATGGGAGAGGAATCTGGCCTATATTTAGACTTAGTACATTTAAAAAACATAAATACCTAAAATTCTGGGGTCATTGATGATTCATGCTAAGGAACTGTGTCAGTGACTATGTGCACCGTTTTTTTAAAGCAAATAGTCACCCAGCAAAAAAAAAAAAAAAAAAAAAAAAATGGAGTGTAAGTTCTTCTTATGAGATGCATGGCAAGAAATTGTAAATGTTGTGGCATAATTGAAAATGCTATTCTGGTAAAGTTGTTTTGCAATGTAGAGCCAAATGAAGCCAAGAAAAGGGGGTTAACCAGATGGACATACATAAAAGCAGAAGAAACAAATGTTTGAAGGAGAAATGAGAGCAGAAGATTTCTACAGGGCAGGACTTCGGTGAAGGACAGGATGAGAGGAGCAGAAGAGATTGGTCAGCTGAAGAGTGAAAGATCAGGGAACAGGGAGATGATAGTAGCCTAGAGGAATAGGAGACTAACTCAGGTGGGAAGGTGGAAGTCGGCTAGGAGCTATGATGTCAATGTGGAGGTGAGTGGAGTGGTTCTGAAGCTCTCTGATCATCAGTAACCATCTGCTGCAGAAAAGAAAACAGATGGATGAAGACAATAAAGAAACAGGAAGAAGTCAGTACAGCATGGTGGGAAAATCCAATAAATTTCCAGGGTTTTTAAGGTACACAGGGTCAGAGCACCAATAACAGGGCCCAGAAATGATGAGAGAAAACAAGGATGTTACACATGGAGGTGTAATGCTTCCTGAGTACACTGAAAGAAAGGAAAGAAAGCTGGTTATCAGGAGTGCAAGCATTTCATCAATGCTCAGATCTTAAATTCATACTTAGAAATAAAACATGTCTGACAATGTTCAGAGAGAGGGTAAAAACTTAAGATCAGCTTATGTGAACTAGGCTAAAGTATATCAGTTACATTAATGGCCCATACACATCATGAAACTTGATATTAACTTTTCTTCAATATCTTATTACATTGATGAGGATACAACCATTAAAAAGTCATGTTTCTAAATAACACTTAAGACATAAAATATCATTTTTTAAAAGTTAAAAAATGGTGATTCCAATTTTGTAAAAGAAAAAAAATATGCACCAGGAGAAAAGAAGACTAAGGAGAGACACACCAAAATGGAAACAGTGTTTTTTCTGGCTGATGGAATTATGGTTATTCATAATTTTAATATCTTTTCCAAAATTTCCAGGTATAATTAGTGTATCTCATTTCATAATAAGGAAAAAGTTTAACACTCAGTAAAATAAAAATATAAAACTTTTAAAATTAATTTAAGAGATATATTCCAAGTTCAATGATGAATTATATAACTTCTTTATCTCTTAGTAAATAATGTATACAAAAGTGAGAGGCCATGGGAAATAGTATGAGACAAAACGAAATTCTGAAGAAACAAAATGAACAATTCTATTTGCTTTTTGAAAAATAAGAGAAATGAAGACTTATCTAAGCAACACAAATACAAAGGCAGATACTAAATAATTCAAATAACCATCAGCTTTGTGCCCAACAAAGAATAATAATCTTTGGAATAATCTCATCTCAGATGCTAGAATGAGTATTAATCAATCAACTGAGAATTTTAAAAAAATTCATCAGTTTTCTATTTGCATCTGTTAAAAAAGATTATATGTGGGGAAAAAATAAAGTATTAATTCTTCATGAATAAATAATAACAACTGTATTATTTGGGAAAAGAAAAATGCAAACTGACATCAATGGGAGATATTAAATTGACATATTCTTCCCTACCCCAAAGAACTAGAAGCAGAACTATAGCATCATTTTAACTTTTGACAGAAATAAACACATAAATATTTAAACATAGGGCTAGAAGTCAGTGAAAGCTCCAACAATTCTCTAATATTTAGTAGATGTCAGCTGTAAAAGCTACATGCCTATAATCCCCGCAGACTTAGGAAGCTGAGGCAGGAGGATCTCAAGTTCAAAGCCAGATTCAGCAACTTAATGTGGGCTTAAGCAACTTCATTTCTCAAAATAAAATATATAAAAAAGGGCTCATATAAATGATTTGGTACTGGGTTTAATTACCAGGACCAAAAACAGGGGAGAGAGAAAGAGAGGGAGAGGGAGGGGGAGGGGGAGAGAAGGGGGAGACCTCAATCTTTCCTCACATTCTACCAATGAAACACAGATCTACTTCAGTAGGAATATTTGCGCCACTCTAACTACCAAATAAATCTCGGCAGCAAATATTCAGTTAGCACCTTCTACATGTTAAAGTCTGCTAAGACAAGCCACAAAGATAAAAAGAAGAAAAAGGACACAGATAAAACACAAGATCCAGGTTACTGCTGTTTTTGATATATTTCTGAATCACATAAGAATTTTCTATTCAAAACTTTAAATGTTGATGACTTTGAGAGTCTATGCAAATGGAAAACTACAACTTAACAAAATCAGAAGGAGGAAATTAAGTCAGAGGTTAAAATTGGCTAATCAGTTTTTATCTTCTCTTCCAATGACTCCCTTTTGTGACAAATGTGACCTACTAATTCACACCTGAAAGAAACATTTGTTCTTAATCACTAAAATTTTAAAATAAACTCCACCAGAAATTTTCTCCTGAAATTAGAATATATAAAATTAGTTATCTAAAGTAAGAAATCATTTTTTCTTCATCACTCTTCCAGAGGATTATCAAAATGCTCAAGAAGGTATTCCTGAGTACAGTAATTATCACTTGCTGATCAGTTTTGGATAACAAGTTACCAAAGGAAATTCAAAACTCAAAGCCAAAAATAAAGGACTAAGTAATTATTAAAGTAAAATTGAAGTCACTGGCAGTTACTCCAAATTTTGAATTAATGTTAACTATCTCTAGATTAACTGAAGAGTAAGTTTAAATCAAAGAGATTTTTTTAAAAATCAGATAAAGCAACCCAATTTAAATTAATACTGCCTTAAGGTAATAATAATCAAAATATACATAAGTAAGTTTTCAGGAGAGTTTTGAAACATATTGTGGGTCATATAAACCCCAAACTGCTGGTATATTTCCAATTGTAACAAAACCAGGTAGCAAACAGTGGCCCCAAGCATGAGGTAGGGGGCTGTGACACACACACACCTAGTGTCTGGGGACAGAGATCCCTCGGAAGATGCTCCGTGGTGCACACTCTGAGACAACCTGTTGTCGGGTCTAAGCTCTTTGTCATATGCCATCATATTCCACTCCTGGCGCCTGTTTCTGGCTTTTCTAACCTTTTTCACCTCACGGGTGGTGCCATCTATACGCTTTTGCTCCTGACGTCCAGGAAAAGAAAGAAAGCATGCCAAGACAGAAGGGAAAGGAAAACAGCAGGTTAAATGCAGTTACAATGCATAGGAAACAAGCTTGGCGCACACACAAGAGACATTCACATTTTGATTACCCTACTGTTAAGAAAATTCTAAAGCATCATACTTGTTCCCAACAGACTCAACAGAAAATAACTGAGACTTAGTTCTTTAATCTGAATTAAAAAAAAAAAAAATGTTACTGTGCTACAACCGCTGGAGTTGCTAACTATGATTTTTGGTAAAGAATGTGCACTTCACTAGGCTGGTAGCCTGTTTTAAATGTACCACACACATAAAATACTGGCAATACCCTTCAGAAAAATCACTTCCCACAACTAAACAAGTTCGCTTAGATTGTTAACATGCAATTATCTTTCAAAGAAAACAATTCAGAATTTTCTATTCCCAATTCCTAAAAGATTAATATAGAATATTTAAAACTGAAACTAGCTTCACACAAAACAAAATAAAAACTTACCTGCCCATACAGTCATTCTTGCTCAATCCCTACCTGACAGCAAAAAGTACTGAATAAACACTTACGTCCTATGCAGGTCCTTCTTCAAGTGGCGAGGACAGTTACTTCTATGTATATATCTATGAGTTCCTGCTGCTTCCCTCATAAGATTATATGATCTTTAAGGACAAGAACTATGTGCTCTTACCTCCTATGCTTCCCTCTTAGGGACCTCAACATATGAGTACACACTCAATAAATACTGGCTAAATGATCAAATCCATGCTTTAAGAATGAGCTTCTAGAGCTTACTGCATCCCAGGCACTGTGCCAGGCTCGACTGACACAAATGGCAAAGAAAGAAAGAACAATAAGGGTCTCTGCTCTCAAGGAGCTTGCAGTCCAGCAAGAAAGCCTACAAGATGGCACAAATAAATGTATCATTATAAAATATGATAAAATATAAATGTATGTATATTTTTTTAAATGTATTTTATATAAAATGCATATTACATATACATATTTTATATTTACATACTTATATTTTGATATATACAGGTATTTATATGTTTAAATATATGTACATATATCTCTAACACCTTCTAGTCTGAAAGACAGGAGGTGTCCTGCTGGGACTTAGGGATCAGATTTGCAGCATGAGTAGACATTAATACTACAGACATCATGGGCCACTGCACAGCAAAAGAGGCCACTGAGGAAGAGTAAGAGCACTGCATTAGGAGAAAAAAAAAGAAGCTAAACTGAAATCTCCAAAAAAACGAGAAGGCAGGGGCTGACTTGAGGAGGCATTTGAAAAGACCTCTACATTGTGAAGAACAGATTAAAAAGAAATACAGGAGCATGGGTTAGAAAGCTACTAAGATGGCTGAAGTTAGATGATGGCAGGTGGCTCAAGTTAGAGAACTGGGTTATTTTTAGTGTTATTCAAGGATCCTAAGTTCAAAGCCAGCCTCAGCAACTTAGTGAGATCCTGTCTCAAAACAAAAAGTAAAAAGGGCCAGAGGTGTGGCTCAGTGGTTGAGCACCCCTGAGTACAATCCCTGGGAGGGGGATGGGGGGGACCAAAAAATTTTGGCAATGTAGTGGCATAGTATATACACATGAATTTCACAGAAGATACAGAAATGGCAAATAAGAATATGAAAAGATGTATACTATAGGTGATAGGGAATGGGCGCTCATTTAACAAAATAGTATTTGGGACTGGGGACCTGTTAGTACAAACTAGTTCTTCTGTCTTTTAAGGGTCGGGGCAATACGATAGCATCTTTCAAATCTCACAACTAACATTCTTTTCATTAACATCAATTTGACTTCTACAAATTTAAAGAAATACCTGCACATGGATACTGGATTACTCACTGTAGTATTTTTAAATTAAAGCAAAAATTTAGAAACTTTTTATATTTGTTAATATAGTAATGAGTCAATAACTGATAGAGCATTTATATTTCATAATACTACACAACTATTGAGAATAAAGTACATTTTAACAATGTCAGTGGTGTGTATAAATCATGTAGCACAATTTTATGTATACAGAACACTATTAAATGTGTATGCATGTATTTATATGTGCTTACAAGATTTGAAAAATGCACACCAAACTGTAAACAGTAGTTAGCTCCTCTCAGGGAAGGGCATGCCTTTATTTCCTTCAGTGCTAATTGAGCACTTTATAGCCAGCATATATTGTCTACATATTAAAAAAAAAAAGTATGTCTGTGGGGGGGTTTCAATGTTATTCCAATGAGGAACAACTGTGTTAAAATAATTAATAACTATTACTCTTATTTTTTAAGAGATGTGTGCTGAAATATTCAGGAATTAAGTGTGTTACTTTCTTCAAATGTCTTAAATTCTACCTAAGATGCATGCAAGATGGACACACACAAACATATACACACACACAAGAATCAACCACAAATATTAACAACACTGGCCTACAATAAAATCCTGTTCCCTACTCCAGGATACTCTTATTTCTGCCTACCAGGTCCCTTGATTCTAAAATACACTGGCCTCATCTGCCCTCTGCCCCTCCATACTATCTATGCCTCACCCATACCCTTACTCTGCAAAGCTATCTATTCTTTAGACCTCAGCTTGAGTAACACTTCCTTACAAAGGTCTTCCTTGACACTCCTCTGCATGTATGCTGCCACCTTACTTGTCATCTCACTCACAAAACTCTGTACTTTATAATACTTGGCAGCAGTGTAACTATGTACAGATATGGTGGCCCATACTTGTAATCCCAGTAGCTCTGAAGCCTGAGGCAGGAGGATCCAAAATACAAAGCCAGACTCAGCAACTTAGTGAGACCCTCTCTCAAAACAAAAAATAAAAAGGGCTGGGGATGTGGCTTGGTGGTTAAGCACCCCTGAGTTCAATCCCTGGTATAAACAAACAAACAAATAAAACAATTTCATATTTGGCCAGGAATGGTGGTGCATGCTTGTAATCCCAACAATCTGAGAGGCTGAGACAGGAGGATCACAAGTTCAAAGACAGCTTCAACAATTTAACAAGAATCTGTCACAAAAAAAATTAAAAAAAAATTTAAAAAGGGGGCTGGGGGTGTATTAATGCCCCTCTGGGTTTAATCCCTGGTACCCTCAAAAAAAAACACTTCATATTTATTTACAGAATTTTTTTAGGGTTTAAAAGTATCAAAAATAGAGGAAACTTGAAATACAGAAACACTGGACTGTTTTTATTCCCAAATTTTCTAAATTAGTCTCTTCCTTCAAGTTTGTCAAAAGAAAATAGAACATGACTTGGTGTCTAAAGTCCTTGGAAATGAAGACTACCATGCTTCATTTTCTTTTTATTCCACTGTGAAGCACTTTGGCATTGACACTATTGAACTTCTCTCTCTGTATGAGCTCCAGGCTCATGACAGCATAAGGCCAGGGATCCTCACTGTGTTGTAAACCAGGTGTGTGACAGTCTTGTTTTTCCTCCATCGCTGCTTACCTAGCATTTAACAAAAATTATTACATAAATGAATAAATCAGAATTTTGATCAGAATTGTATGTGTTTGAGGAATATAAAATGAGAAAAAATAACTAATGAAATGACAAATGATTTTGAAGACACAATAATCATACATAAAAGATGATTTTCCCTTCAAAATAAAAAGGTCACAAAATTAAATATTCTTCCCCAAAGAATCATTGAGAATGTATACTGCCTTTTAAAAGGACAGACAGTTTTAAAAGAAGGTACTCTCAAAAGTCCTAGGGTTTTGCCCAGTTACTATCAAAAAGTATAGGAATTGAGATAAACACATACTTGTTTCTTTTCCATTTATTCTTTGGTTGACTACTTTGAAGAACTTCAGCAGTTCTTTCAAAATTCCCAATTAAATCTTTCTAAGCCATGAGCAAAATTTATTGTAATTGAGTATTCAAATAATTCACAGCTTTTGAATCTTTTTCCAGAGTCCAGTTTCTTTCCTTTCCTCCTTTTCCCCCTGCTCTCTCCCTCTGTTCTTTTGTAGTACTAGGGCTGGTACCCAAGACCTCCACATGCTAGGCAAGCACTCTACCACTGAACTACATCCTCAGCTCCATATCTTCTCTTTTTTAAAATTCTGTTTTAAAACCTCAAATTCTTCTTTCTCCAACTGAACAAATACACCTAAATGCGCCAAAACCTAAAGGCCAATCCATAGAATGCTAAATGTTTCTCCTAAATAATGCACTGTAATATTTGTCAACAAAACTGGGTGGTCACTTTTTTTAATTGATTTTTTTAGAAAATAAATGACAGTGAAATGCTTTACAATTCTTATTATACATCACTTTTAAACACAGGTTACATATAAAAATATTAGCAAAATCTTGTCCTCAAAGAAGTATTCTTCTAGGTGGATTAGTCTGAGTTCTGGACCGCAAAGGGGTAATTTTCAAAGTAGAAGTTCCTTAACTTGAGCAAGCAGAATTATGCTTGCATGACTGCCTGTAAGGCAGGTGTTTCTCAATATTCTGAGTTGCAATTCTCTTGCCTATTGCTACCCACAAACAGAAGCTCATTTTCAGTAAATACCATCCCTGAACCCAGATTACACATGCTTCCCAGTCCACTATGCACATTTCACTAAGGTGTCACATTTATGACACCAAAAAAAAGTTAAATAGACAGAAGTACATCCTTGTATCTGATATGGAAGGCTGACTGCTTTATGAAAAATTGAGGGATCAGAAGGAGAGAAGCTATAAAACATGGTTACCAAGAAAACTGAAATTTTAGTCACTACTATTATTAAAGCAAAGCCAGTGCTGGAGAATAAATCAGTAGTTATTGAAAAATAGTATGAATGTGTTAAATTGAATTGTCAGGATCTTCTTTACCCCCTATAAAAACCTTGAGTACTAAATTAAACAACTCAACCATTTAAATAAAGCACTTAGTGATTTACTTACTTCTAAACAAGAATCCCAAATTCACAGTGATATGCAGCTTTCCCACAGTGGGATTACTTACCTTTTGACGCCGTTTCTCTTTTCTTTTGTCTTCTGTATCCTGTAGCATTTTTTCTTTCCATAGGTCAAAGAAATAGGAAGGATCAGTATAGAACTTCAGCCCATCCTTCTTATCATCTCTATGAATCAATGTATTATAAGTAAGGGGAAAAAGAATATTAGATACTTTCATATGCATGTTAATGTGAATTTAATTTTAACTCATGGCATTGTAACATTTGCAGAGGACATCTTAACTATCCTATACTTTATTAATTCTCTAAATTTCCTTTTGAAAAAATGTGGAAAAATGTACAAACAGCAACTTGTTACAGAATAACAAAAGTATTCTTACACACTCAGAATTAAGAATAGAAAATTGCTCTGTAAAAATCACAATGAAGCTCATGAATACTGAGTGTTTATATTTCAGGAAATATTTTGTTTATTCCAACAGGGAGGTATACACAGGGATGAATGGACTCTTATACAGATACATTTATTTCTACTCTGAGCTTCAATATTATTAGAATAAAAACTATAAAGTGCTGTCTCTTCTTCTCAACCAGGTTGCCCAATATCTGAAATTCAATCAGCAAAGAAAATTTTCATGGGATATAACTGTAACTAGGAAAAAAAGCAATAAACTAGATATTTTCAAAGCAAGTTCATTCACTCGTGGTCATTTTAGTGTCAAGTACTTCTTCAAATACTGTGGTCTTAGGAATATTTCAAAGGCCTCATAAAAAATTACTCACTTATCATGCAACCAAGAACAATGTAGCCAATATGAATCCAAAGTATAATATAAATCAATAGGAATGTTCAAAAAAATCATGATGCAAAGTAAACTCTCTATAACACTAACATTTTTAAAAAGCATGTGGCCTGTAGGCTTCCCAAGAGGAAGCAATACATTCATACTTCATACTAATATTTCAGTAAGTCATTTAAGGTACTAAGATGCAAAATCAGTTAAATGAGTATAGAAAGGAAAGAGCTTATGCCCAAGAAAAGAAAGCTAACACAGGAAGAAAAAATGGAAAAGGTCTATTCTTAAAGTTCCTGCTACGTCATCTCTTGCAGGCTTCTCACTATAAAATGCTAAGGCCCATATTCCTACCATGGCTATTCTAGTCACTGTGTCTGAAGATCACTAACAAACCAGTGCAACTCTTTCTATATATACTTTAACCTTGGATTATTTAACATCCTTCCTTTCTTCTAGTTTCCCAATTTGTAAGCAGCTTGCATGATAGAAATTTTATTAGTAACATAATTGTGAAAAAGCAAATTTGGTTCCCTAAGACACTAAGGCCTTGAATATAGAATTATAGGAAAACTACGGACCTTGCTGAAAAGTTAAAGATGTCTAAAATGCACATTCTTGCTTTTAAAAATGCAGTTAATACTCTAATGAAGATAGAAGCTCAATGAAGTAAACAAATGCCAATCCTGACTTAAGACTAAAAGCAGATATGTCTAATGTTTATCATCATCTAACCACTTTTCATCATGTCACAGTGACACATTTAATTCAAATGCATAATTTTATGTTTTATGTATCTCAATTATTGTTTTATGAATGAAAAGTACATTTGGGCTGCCACTGCTAATCTTAAAACACATTATTAAAAAACCAAAGACATGCTTTATTTTCCAAAAGACTGAATATGTACACATTACATATATTATGTACATATATAAAATCATTTTATGCAATTAAAATTTAAATCACTACAAATATTTAATCATGATATTGATTAGTCAAATACATGTGGTTCACTGGATATTCTGGATTATTTCCTTTAAGACAGAATTTTTAGTGAGCTTCCTTAATAATATCAGGTAGGAGAATTCTAATAAGCAAGCCTTCACACTACAGTGTTTATAGTGCGGCTACCAGTGCTAAATAAAACTGAAATTGTCCTGGAAAAACATTTATCAAATGAAAGCAGTCACAAGGGGCTGGGGTTATAGTTCAGTGGAAGAGGACTTGCCTAGCATGTGTGAGGCCTGGGTTTGATACTTAGCACCACATAAAAATAAACAAATAAAGGCATTCTGCCCATCTTAACTACAAAAAATAATTTTAAAAAATGAAAGTAGTGACAAAAATACTAGGTGTGATGGTTTAGATATCAGGTGTCCCCCAAAAGCTCGTGTGTGAAACAATGCAAGAATGTTTAGGGTTATGGGAGACATAACCTAATCATGGATTAATCCATTGGCATGAATTAACTAGACAGTAACTGTAGGCAAGTAGGTGACTGGAAGACGTAGGTCACTGGGAGTGTACCTTTGGGGTTTATATTTTGTCCTTGGTGAGTACAGTTCTCTCTCTTTCCTGGTTTGCATGTCCCTCCACCATGCCATTATGCCATGATGTTCTGCTTCATCTTGGGCCCAGAGCTATGCAGTTGGCTGACCATGGATTAAACCTCAGAAATCATGAGCCAAAGTAAAAGTTTCCTCCACTTAAGTTTTTCCTGTCCAGTCTTTTGGTCACAGGAATGCAAAAGTTGACCAATACACCAGGATTACCATGCTTTTATTCATATATATGATATATTTTTAAAATTTGTGCCCTATAACCTCCAGCAAGCACAGTTGTTCCATTTTTATACAAACTTCTTAGGGGGGAAATCCTGCTCATCTCCCATCAGTTTATAGGGAGCTCTTACATTTGTTTTGAGAGAATCTTTTCTGTCCATGCAGGAAAAAAGGGACTTAGTTTCAACTGCCCTATCCTGATAGAGCTGTGATAAAAGGTATCTCCAAGCCTTGTTGATCCCAGAAAGGATGGAAAATGAAACTCGGGAAACTAAGCTCTCCCTGAGGAGGGCCCTGCAGGCAGGAATGTCAAGGCAGTGACACATACAAAGAACACACAGTATTCTCCAAGGCCCTTGTGGGAGCATCAGCTGGCAGCACTGACTCTAGGGCCACTGATTTCCACAATCTGTGCTGGGCAGAGGTGAAATAAGTGGCCTCTAAAGAGGAGAGTGTTGTAGTTTGAACCCAGAATGTCCCCCAGTGTCTTGTGTTTCCAATATAGCAGTATTCAGAGGTGGGGTTTTTGAGAAGTGACTGGATCATGAGGAGTCTGACCACATAGGTGCACTAATCCACTGATGGTTAAATGAACTTTTTGGAGGTGGTACCTAGTTGGAGGAAGCAGGTCATTGTGGGTGTGCCCTAAAAGGTTTTATCTTCCCCCCAGTCCCTTCCTTTCTCTCTTTGCTTCCTGGTATCCATGAACTGAGCAGCATTCCTCGGCCATGCTCATCCACCACAATCCTCTGCCTCACTTCAGGTCCAACGAAATGGAAGGCTGATCATGGGCTCAAACCTCTGAAACCATGAGCTGAAATAAATCTTTTCTCCTCCAACTTGTTCTTATCAAGTATTGTGGTCACTACAACAAAAAGCTGACTAACACAGGGAACAAAGATGGATAGAGGAAGAAGCCTTTAAAATTTTTCTGTCCTTTTTCTTAGAAATTTGGTCCTTATAATGTATTTTACCATTCTAACAATAATAGAAAGTTAATTTTGTGACTCTATTTTCACCTTTAAAAACCCCTAACACTGTAGCATACATTTTTCCTGAATTAATAATAAATATCTCTGCAGTGCTAAAGTGCTGAGACAGATATTTTGCTGCATTATAAATAAACTGTGCTGTTCCTTTTGAACTGGCTTTGAACATAAGTAAACCCAAGACAATCTCACATAAAGCCATTATATAAAATGCCCACTTCCACTTAAAAGATCCAAGTCTAAGAGTTAAAATCAGAGTTCAAACTTCTCCTGGTAAGTGATATGTATCCTGAAACACCAGAACTTTAGTAATCCAGCGCCAGGGACTGATTTCAACAGCATTATTGTTTTCAAAGTTTGAAAGAATTCTTTTAACCCAAATGAGCTATCCAGGATACATCCAGTACATAGTGTGTTTCCAACACTGTCTAACTCTCCATCCACAATGACTAAAAACACTTTGAGGATGTGGGAAGCCATACCTGTAAGGTGTCAGGATGTTCAGAGGTGGAGGTTTATCACTCTGGTTGTAAATGTCAGCAACAGGATTAGGAATGCTGTTCTTTGAAACCACCTGCTGATCTTGAACTGTAGAACTTTTGAAAGCTTTTTTCATGTTGATGTCCTGTAGTGACACTGTTTAGAGAAAAGTCCTTCAAATTAAATTATATACGGATATATATATACAATATATACAATTATATAGAATTTTTAACCATTTAGGAATAAGTATCAATTGACCCACTATAGTAAACATCTCCTGTAATAACCAAATGATGGTTTTTTAAATTGTTCATTTAAAACCATGCTTAAAGAAAATGACCATCCCTCCTCGCTTAGAGGTAACAGTTTTCTCTAAAATATGGTCAAATTATGGCTTTTCTTCCTCTGTAGAGATCAAATTTTTCACTGGACCTAAGTAGTAGAGCTTCAGATTCTTTAAACAGTCCTTCTCAGAAACCACATGGGAATATAGTTATGAGTATAAAAGTCATGTAAATACACAGATTTCGGCATCCTAGGGGAAAACCTCAGTTAATAGTAATTTAAGTATAATACCTTATACTTGTGCAAAAATCGCACAAGTGTAAATAACACATTAAGCTTTTACAACACTGACATTAAGGAAAGACAACAAAAGTTTCTTAACATAAAGTCCTAGAAACTGAGTAGCTTGACTTATGAAACAAAACTATACAAAGGAGCCAAAATATCAGTGCTAGATATATTTCTTTCTTGTGTCTGTACAGCATTTACATTTTATTTGTTCACTCATCTGACTTTGATATAAACTTTTTGTGGAGAGTACACTGGTCCTATTAACCCACCAGCTTGGCCACTGAAACTAATTCAGGTTGTTATGTGACACTTACAACATCTTCCAGCCTTCACCCCCGAGAAAAAAAAAAGATGAGCTATATTTCCTATATTTCAGTCAAATATCTCTTCCACTCTCATATCCATATCAAAGAAAATAATAAGGTAAAATCCTAATTGAAAAGGGATTGTAAAGACATGACACATACTATAAAATGTCATAAAATTTCATCTAGAGATTAACTTTTTCCAGCATAAAGTTTATCATAATCATTTCAATTCAAAAAGCCAACATAAAAACCTAATAAAGTTGAATATTAAAAATCACTTGTGCTGGGCTGGAGCTCAGTGGTAGAATACTGCCTGGCATGTGTTAGGCACTGGGTTCAATCCTCAGCACCACATAAAGATTAATAAATGAAATAAAGGTATTGTGTCCGTCTAAAGCTAAATTAAAAAAAAAACAACAATCACCTGTGCTATCAATTTTAAAACTGAATAATAGATTTAAGATGTTATGAATTCCTTATTTCAACTGACAAACTTGCCATTTAAATTTTTATTTTTATAAATATTTTTTTTAGTTGTTGATAGACCTTTATTTTATTTACTTATTTATATGAGGTGCTGAGAATCAAATCCAGTGCCTCACACATTCTAGGTAAGCACTCACCACTGAGCCATAACCCCAGCCCTAAATTTTTATTTTTAACTAGAAAATAAAATTAAAAAATCTGATTTAAAAGAGCATGTTTTTAGCTTCCTATTGTTGGAAAAGTCAGAACATTCATAATTAATATTGATACTAATTTAATTTTACCTTTGAGCACGAACAAATATACTTTTTAAAATAATGAGGGATAAATTTCACAAATAAACTATGTTTTTTTAATTTACAGCTTATTTTTATTGATACTACTATAAATAGGTATAATACAAAAATCAAATGCTGGGATCATTTTAAAACAATGAGAGAAATTCTAAAATAATTTAGAAATTCTAAAATTAATTCATAACTTGAATGTTTTTCTCAAAGCAAATATGAATGGTGTATCTTGCAATTTTTTAGCAATTTTATTCCAGTCTAATCTCAGTCTTTCATTCAAAAAATACTGAAAATGAAATTTTTAAAATGGAATTACTGATGGTCTAAATTTTATTGCAACTGCCACAATTTTAGGAAATATAATCAAAATAAAATATAATCAAAATGATTTTCAGTTAACTTACATAGTGTTTGGTTAATGTTATTTTAAAACCTGAGCTTAAAGGCCTTTGGTAACTGCTATTTCTGAGATTAATAACATTTTTTAAATTGGCAGAATCACCAAGATTATTCATAAGCATCAACCATAACAATTAGGCTAAAGGTTTTGCTCTTTGGCATGATACACCTATGACCCTCCCTCTTGGTTGGACTATCTCTTTGGATGATTCTGTTTTAGGCAAGAATGTATTTTCAAAATAACTACCATTAACCTATATTAGAACTTCTACTACTGAATATATTTGAAGAAGCCTTTAGAACAAATACTATGTTTATATATAATTGTAGTATTCATATATATATTAGCAAATGCATGGTGTATGAGATAAACAAGATATGAATCTTTTCATCACTAATTAACCCAATGTTGTAGGGTTTTCCTCATTATTCTTCTAGGAAACGATAAGATGAAATGTCAACATATTACCTCAAGGAAAAAGCAGTAATTACACTGCAATTAATTACTACCATCTTGTCAACATCACTTCTAGCTCACTGCTTTCATGCAATTACCTACCCTCTTCGACTGTGGAATCCAGCTGGGTAACTTTGACAGCAAGGCGATCAATTCTGTCTTGAAGAGAATTTGCTCTGATGTAGAAGTTGTTAGCCTCATTAAACAACTCACCAAATATGTCTTCAGCATGTTTGCCTGTAGAGGAGAAGAAATGGAGAAAGCCATCTGTTAAGGAGCTGTTGAGCTGCCCCCGCACAGCCACATCAGTGCTAATTAGTGTCAACACCCAGGGTCCTGTGCAAATGAGTGTAAAAATGAAGTATCACAGTCCACGGCCTTAGAACTTTTGGAATTTATTAGATATTTATATAATTGAAAAGTTGATGAAAAGTGGCAGAATTCTAAAATAGATAATACAGAATCTTCATCACTGCCTGAGTGATCACTCAAGTTGTGTCCTGCTAAATGTGACTTCTTTAAGGAAGAAAAAAATTCTCATTTTGTATGTTTTAAGTATAAATACAATTTCAGAAACTGAACTTCCCTTTTACCCCTCAAAATAATTCAATAAATCATATTTGACCTTAAATTTACCTCATTCACAATGAGAAACATTAGATATTTGGTCCTGTTGTTTTTTTAAAAAAATATTTTTAGTTTTAGATGGACACAATGCCTTTATTTTATTTTTTATGTGGTGCTTGCTGGGACCAAACTCAGTGCCTCTCACATGCTAGGCAGTGTTGCACTACTAAGCTATAACCCCAGCCCTGGTTGGCTCTTTACAATGGCATTAAGTTCTTCTAATTTATATTTGGAAATCTAGAGACAGTGATGTGTGATTTTACACTCTCTAAAAATCAGTATTTTGAATTTTGAGTTAATTTTTTTCTGTATGGTCAACTCTATGTTCCTTTGAGTGCTAGATATAACTCCCAACTTTTCTTAAAATGGATTTAATATTTCCAAAGATTTAACAAAGAGATATAAAACTTAGATCTACTTACACTGAATTTCCAAATCCCAATACCTTCCTTTACACATTCAACAAATGTTTAATATCTGCCTATTTCATGTAAGGACTTAATTTCTATGACAGAGATACCTATTATTTCTTTTTATTTTCTTTTTCCATCAATTTATTGCTGAAATAACAACCCAAACATTCCAGAAGAAAACTTCAATGGAGCAAGCATAACACTAATATTTTCTTGGTGATTTACAGTTTACTGAGCACTCTCATAGCCAGTTTCTGTTCTCATTGCTAAAATCCATCAGACTGTAAACTTCCAAAGAGCAAGAACCTTGTCTGTCTGCTCATTGTTGCAGGCCCAGTCCTACAGCAAGGCTTCCGACACACATACCCCTTCAACAAGTAAATGAGTGAGGCCCAGAGGCTATCAGGGAATTACTGTTTTTCATTTTCCAGGTAATCAAACTGAGGATCAGAAAAGTAATCTTCCTAAATCTCCTGACTAGCAAGTGGCAAAAGCAGATGAAACAAAATCATGGTCTACTAACTTTTAGATCTATGCTTTTATCATTTACTTCACTGAATCTACTTGGCCATAAAATACAAAAGAATATGGCA
Source organism: Ictidomys tridecemlineatus (assembly GCF_052094955.1). Taxonomy (NCBI): domain Eukaryota; kingdom Metazoa; phylum Chordata; class Mammalia; order Rodentia; family Sciuridae; genus Ictidomys; species Ictidomys tridecemlineatus. The sequence continues at coordinate 116,906,316 of NC_135482.1, forward strand.
GATCCTCAAAACATTAAACATAGAATATCAGTATGATCCAGCAATTTCAGTTCTGGGTACATGTCCAAAACAAGTGAAAACAGGGACTTGAGAAATACTTGTACACTTAGGTTCATTGAAGTGTTAGTCACAACAACCAAGAGGTGGAAGCAACCCATATGACCATCAACAGGTGAAAGTATAAACAAATGAAATATTCAGCATTCAAAAGGTAGAAATTCTGACACATGATACAACATGGATGAACGTTGATAACAAGGGAAATGGTCACAAAAAGATAAATAATGTGATTTTACTGAGATGAAGTACTTAGAGAAGTTAAATTCTTACAAACAGAAAGTAGAATGGTACTTGCTAGGGGTTGGGGAAAGAAGGGAATGAGAGTTGTTTAATGGGAACAGAATTCAGTTCTTCCACAAGATAAAAAAATTCTCAAGATCTACTGCACAATTTGAACATTCCCACAGTATTGAAGTGTACACCTAAAAATGATTAAGATGGTAAATTTTGAGTTATGTATATTTTATCACTATTAAAAATGAAAATTTGGGCTGGGGTTGTGGCTCAGTGTTACAGCACTTGCCTAGCATGTGTGAGGCCCTGGGTTTGAATTCTCAGCACCGCATATAAATAAATAAAATAAAGGTCCACTGACAACTAAATAAATTTTTTAGATGAAAAATTTAAAAGTTTCAGAAGAAAATCATAAAAATTAAGGATTCTACACTGAAACAAACCTCTCTTCCCCTCTTTACTCTGAACTGTTAACAGCCTCTTTCTCTATTTCTTCTGCAGTAAAGATTCCAAATAACAACCCAAACATTATGTTTTTTATTTCTTTTTTTTTTAATGTGGTACTGAGGATCAAAGACAATGCCTCTCACGTGCTAGGCAAGCACTTCACCAATGAGCTCTTGTTTATTTCGTTTGATAGTAGGGTATAAGGTGGTGAGAGAGATTCCAGTTATTTTTAAGATGACTAAAATCACAGCAGATTTGTAAGAAAAGAAAAAGCAGGTAAAGTGCTTAGATTTTGGGCTGCCACTGTATGCATTGTAATGCTAGTGATTAGTTTAAGAAAGAGAGTGAAGGTAGTTGACAAGGGGGCTTGCACAAAAGGCACAGATATGGTGGGAGGAAGCAAATGGGTTTAGGGACTGCAAGAACAATGTTGTATTGATAAAACAAATATCAAGCAGAAATTTTATCATAGGACTTACCAGATGATACTGAGTGGCTTATATTCTATCCAAGTCCCTTTCCCCATTCTTCCTGGCATTTTTGCCCTACCACTCTATGAAACAGTTCTCCTGCCTCAGAAGACCACTTCCTTTTTGAGTCAAGGGCCAACTCTGGGCCTTATCTGGTCCATGGTTGCCATGTCCCCCTTTGCCAAGTCTGCTCACTTGCCTGCCTCACATCTAAATCCTATCTGTTGGCTCCTCCTCAGCTTCCTCCCCTGCCCAGACTAGAAACTTCTTCATATAAACCAATGGCTCAGGGTCTTGGGGGTTTACTTTTATTTAATAGAAGTTTATTTATTTTTTTTGCTATTTGGCAAAATAAAAAAAAAGTTATTTGTGCTTAAAGCTAGTGTTTCAATATTTCCAAGAACTTTGCTCTTAAAAACTACTGACAGGGGCTGGGGCTATAGCTCAGTGGCAGAGCACTTGACTAGCATGCATGAGGCACTAGGTTCGATCCTCAGCACCACATAAAAATAAACAAATAAAATAAAGGCATTATGTCCATCTACAACTACCAAAAAATATGGAAAAAAACTACTGACAAAAATAGATCTTCATGTCAAATATTTCAATCTCCTCCCTTTCCTGTCAATATTCTCTTGGGCATCTAATCCAGTCTAATGGCTTCAAATACTCTCTCAGTGCTTATAACTCCTCACTTTTATTTCAGGGTACCCTCCGCCTGAAAGGCCCACTCATATATTACACTTCTATTGAACAACATCATCTGGGTGTCTAATGAACAATCCAAACTCATGTTCCAGAACAGAATTCCTCATTTTCCTTCCCAAGCCTGCTCCTTTCATCATCTTCTATGCTTGAAAAGTGACAACTGCATCCTTCTTGTTACTCATGCCACAGCCTTAGGGGTCATCCTTGACTCATCTTGTTCTCTCCCATCTGTTGACTCTCCAGCAAACCCTCCCCAAGCATACTTTTGCAGAATAGACCCAGAACCTGAACATCCTGCACCACCTCGCTGAATCCCGCCCTGATCCAAGTCACACTCACCTTTCCCCTGGATATCACTTACTGCCAAGGAATTCACTTCCCATTATTCACCCAGACACATGCCCCCTTCAGATCACTTCCTATAGAGCAGCAGAGTCATCATATCAACCTTAAGTTAGATCCTGGTTCTTTTCTGCATTCTTAAGTCCCTTATGTTCCTTGCCATCTCACTTAGACTAGAAGCCAAAGACCAGGAAATGACATACAGTTCTCCATGATCTGGCTCTACTTACTCTCCTGGCCTCATCTCCCATACCCCTTTGCGCACACATTCCATGCCCATACACTGGCTTCCTCACTTCTTCTCAGACATGGCAGTGTACTCCTTCTCCCCACTCTTTTGCATTTCCTATTCCTTCTGCCCAGGTCATTTCTGTTTAGCTCTCTCACTTCATCCAGCTGTATGCTCAAATGTCACCTTCTAAGTGAGACTTTTTAGCAACCCTAGCTAACTGTATCACCTCATCACATACATCATCACACACCCTCCCTCATCTCCTCACTGCTGGAGTTTTCTCTTTAGTGCTTATTACCATGCAATCAAGTATGGTACTTTTATGTGTTCTCACAATTTATCATCTGTCTTCCCCATTAAAACATATGATCCACGAAGACAAGAATTCTCCTCAGTTTTGTGCACTGCTCTATCAATCCCCTGTGGCTTCAGCACACCTTGATTATAGGTTTTCAGAAAATATTTTGGAATATATGAATAAAAATGCACTGACTTAGTCATCACCCAGTTAATTTAAAACTGACCCTTCAGGATGCAGACTAGGGTCTGTAAGAATAGATGTCCTCTCTGGGCTCCCACAATACTCTAATCCTACCTCAATCCCATGACTCTCATAACTCTAGTCTATTTCCCTAAGCTCTTAAAGCATTAGTTAAGCTTTTCACCTCTATATTGCTTTCGGCGAGCAAAAACTCTGTCACTGAGCAAAAACTCATTGTCATTGAGCAAAAACAGTGATCTAAACCAGTGTCTTCCTGTTAACAAGTACACTGCCAGCTAATGTTCTCTGTTTGAAGTTTGGAAAATGCTGAGCTAAACAGATTAAACATGTTCCTATCCCTTAGGGCATCTCAAAATCTTTAACAGGCTAATATGTGTATGTGCTGGGAATCTCCAAGAAGATTCTAGCATACCATGCTTTCAAAGTGACCTGGCTTAGAAACACCTAGTCACATCTTTCAGAACTGCTGTTTTATAACACTCTCTTGGTAAATGCTGGGTGCCTTGCAGATGAGCACATGTTCTAAATGCTTTCGTATCCAGTGGTTAGTTCTTTATTTCTGAATATGTGACATAGTCAGGTGAAACTAATTTTTGTTTTCCTACTTGACAATTCATAATTCATTACATATTTTATATAAATATATACATATATATTTCAGTGCAATCTCACAATCTTCTATCCTTTCCCCTTTAACTACACAGAAGACTAATTTAGAGGGAGAACATAGATCTCCAAAAAGATGGGAGTGTATGTCACAGCCTCTTGCAAAAGTTATAGCAGCATTTGCAAAGCATTGTGACTATTATTGAGAAAAACTCTCTGTACTCTCTGCTAGATGCTATATAAGCAGAAAAGGATAAGTAACATGTGCCCTCTCCTATCAATGCATAGCTCTATTTGAAAAGCAAGCAATTGATACTATAGTTCCACTTGGAAGCTCTTGATTTATAGAGAAACGCAGAAATTAAACACTTGTATAATTAATATTTTGCGAGCTGCTGAAAGCTGACAAGTGACTAAGAGGAAGGAAATGGAAGGAGTTGCATTTTTTGATGAACAAGAATAAAGTGTTGCAATTATAGTCTTCAGTTTTGCAAACAGCGACAGATTTTAAAAGCAGAATCCTAACTCACTCTTTCAATGGCAAGTCCATTAATAGTTAAACTAAAAAAATTCTGGATTGAATTAGCAACCATATTGAGGGAAATGTAACTTACTCATTCATTACTGGCAAAGGTTACAATTCTGGACTTATTCATACCATATGAACTTGTTTCCAGCTTGAGAAATCTATGTTCCAATTACCCCCACATAAAAATGTTGCATGGATTTCAACAATATTCTTTCTAAGCATTTTATAAGAAGGTAATGAACACTGGTTATTAAACATCAGTTATTCAGCAAACATTCATCAAGCACACACTATATGAGAGGCATTATCTCAGTGGACTGAAGAAACACAGCAGTGAACACAGTCAAAGTCTCATGAAGCACATATTACAGTTGGGGGAAACAGACAATTAAACAGATAATGTGACAGCTGATAACAAAACACCCTGAAGAAAACAGTAGGAGACTAGAGAGTGGTAGAAGATATTCTATAGGAGTATACAGGGGAAGAATCTTCTAGGCAGAAGACAGAAACATGCTTGGTATGTGTGAGCAATATCACGGAGGCCAATGTGGCTGGAAGCCAGTGAGTGATGGAGAAGAAAAATAAATGCCCTCCCCTTTGAGGGGTGGGTGACTACAGTGGGAGTAAAGAGACCATCTGGGAGGATCCTGACTAGCAGGTGAGAGGTGATGGTGACTTAGACTAGAATAGTAGCAGTGAGACAGGCAGCAAGTGTACAGATTGACAAATATTTTGAATATAACTGATCTCATTTGCTATTGGATTGGATACCTGTTCTAAGAGACAGAAGAGACAATTCCAAAAGCAACTGGTAGAGTGCTCATTTTCTAAGACAGAGGGATTGGGGAAGAGGAAAGGAAAATAATGATAAATTTAGTTTTAGACAAGTTGAATCTGAGATGCCCATTAGAAATCCAAGATGCTATCAAATGGGTAGCTGTATATGTGAGTTTGAAGTCTAGGGGAGAGATCAGAAATGAACACATACATTTGGAAGTCATAGCATAAAGATGGTATTTCAAGCCATGACACTCGAAGAGCTCGCCTAGTTGAATGGGAACAGGCAGAGAGGAATTTCCATGACTGACCTCTGGAGCACACCAACTTACAGGGGTTGGGAAGACCAACAAAGGAAAGTAATAACAAATAGCTGTAAGGCACAATAAACACCAAAGTGAGGTAGTCCAGAAGCCAGATGAAACAAGTCTCTTCAAAGGCAGGAAGTTATCAATAGTCCAATGCTACTAACAGATTAAGTCATAGGACTGCAATTGATCGCTAGAGTCAGCAACTTGAAGGCACTGATAATGTTGACAAGCACAGTTTCAAAAGAGTGGGAGGGATAAAACTTTAACTGGGACAAAGACAATAATGAAAGCAGAGATATTGAAGAAAAAAATAGTTCTTTGAAGGACTACTGCTGTGAAAGGAAGCAAGAAATAGGACAACAGGGAGAGGACAATCTGCGGTTTAAGCCGAGAGATTTCCCTACATGTTATATTTTATAGGAAGGATATATATAAGTGGGGGTTGGGGGAAGATGCAGAGAAGAAGGAAGGAAGGTAAATGCAGTCCTAGAGTGAGCACAAGGGGGTGGGATTCAGTGCTCAAGTGGAAGAGATGGTTTGGATAGGAGTAGGAACAAGTTATCATTTTAAAGGACGGTGAGAGGATACACCAGTACACAGCCCTCATAGTGGGTTGATATGTCAGAACACAGATGTCAAGATTTCCTGATTGCTTTTATTTTACCAATAAAATAATCAGAGTGGCCATCAGAGTGGGGTAGTACAGGATTAAGGAGAAGATATGAAATAAGCGCTCTGAAAGAATACCAAAACTAAGAAATTATATCAGTATTGTTGAGCAACACTAAGAGTTCACATGAACAAAGTGCATATGATTTTAGATCTTTATTTTCAAATATAAGCATTTAAAGCTACAAATTTCTCTCTAAACATTTAGCTAAATCTCACAATACACTGATATTTTGTGTTTAATTACCACTAGAAATAATATCTAATTTCTGTTTTGAATTCTTCGTTGATCCAGTGAGTAAAAAGATACTGCTTGACTTTCTAATAATTGAGAATTATCTAACACTATTATTATTATTCCATTATCATCACATTCTATATACTAATCTTTTTAAACTTATTCTTTTGCAGCCTAGCATATGTTCCATATTGGTGAAGTTCCATGGGAAATTAAAAGAATGTGCATTCCACAGTTTGGGAGTTCAGTATATACAGATCAACTAAATTAGATTGGTTGGTAGTGTTCAAACCTTCTACATCATTCATTCATGCAGAAATATTTATTTCTTTATGGTCTACATGTGCTTTCAATTAGTGAGGGTTTCCCACTAAAATTTCCAACTAGGATTTTGGGCTTGTCTAGTTTTTCCCTTAGTTCTGTTTATTTTTATTCTATGTATCCTTGGAGTCCTCTTATTATACGCATATACACTTAAGACTGGTGTTCAGTGTTCCTAATTTTTATCATGACAAAATGTCTTTCATCTCTTTTACAGTCTATCTTATCACCACCAAACCAGTTTTCTTATGCTTTATATTTACATGGCATATTTTTCTCATTGTTTTCTTTAAGTCTCTATCTTTATTCTTAAAATACATATATTTTAGTCTTGCTGTTTTATTTAGACTGATAATCTCTGCCTTTTAAGAGGAGTGTCAAAATGTTTCTATTTAAAGAATGTATTGCCTATTGCTGGATTTAATTCTATCACCTGGGCATTTGTTTTCTATTTGTCCCTTCTGTTCCTTGTTCCTCCTTTCCTGCCTTCTTCTGGGGTAATAAAATAATTATTTTAGGATTCCATTTTATCTTTTTTATATGTTATGCTTAATAGTTACTGGAAATTACAATATGCATCCTTAACTCATCACAATCAACTTTCAAATAATACAGTATTAACAAACAATATAAAATATTAGAGTATAATTCCATTCACTCCCTTGTACCTTCAGAGTTCTTATTGTCACTTAGTTTCTTGTCATACAGATTATAAACTCCACAATAACTTTTAAACAATAGTCTCTTATATGTACAATAGACATAAATTTTAATAATATTTTTATTTCTTTCCATATTTACTTATTTTTTATGATACTAGGGATTGAACCCAGGGGCTCTTTACCACTAAGCCACATCCCCAGCCTTTTTATATATTTTATTTAGAGAGGGTCTTACTGAGTTGCTTACAGTCTTGCTAAGTTGCTGAGGCTGGCTTTGAACTCGTGATCCTCCTGCCTTAGCCTACTGAGCCACTGGGACTGTAGGTGTGTACCACCATACCCAGGTCCATTTTTACTTTTTTGGTAATCTTTATTCCTTCTTGCATTTCTATCTAGTATCATTTCCCTTTGGTCTAAAGAACTTTTAAAATATATTTTTTGTAGTGAAGTTCTACTGGGAGACTAATTCTTTCAGATTCTGTGTAAAATATGTCATCATTTTTTTTGTATTTTCAAAGAATATTTCATTGATTAGAGATTATAGAATATTTTTTCCCTTTCAAGACTTTTATCCATTGTTTTCTGGTCTCAACTGTTTCTAAGGAAAAATCAGATGTCATCCTTAATACTGTTCCTCCTACCTTACTCAGCTTTTTTGCTGCTGTGACTAAAAGACCCAACCAGAACAACTTTAGAAGAGGACAAGTTTATTTGGGGGCTCACAATTTCAGAGGACTCAATTCTCAGATAGCAGGCTCTATTCCTCAGGGCTCCTAGTGAGGTAGAACCATGGTGGAAGAGTGTAGTAGGGGGAAGCAGCTTTCATGATGATCAGAAACCAGAGAGAGGTCTCCTCTTGCCAGTTACAAATATCTACCCCGAAGCCATGCCCCCAGTTCCCACCTCCTCTACCCACACCCTGCCCCTTCAGTTACCACTCAGTTAATTCCTATCAGGGGATTAATTCATCATCATACAGTATCCAACAGGTAAGCTTTGGGGGGGGGACACCTCACATCCAAACTGTAACACCTCCCTATATATAAAATACATCCTTCCTCTTGCTCCTTCCAATGTTTTTCTTTAACTTTGTTCTATGTTACTATGATGTGTTTTTCTATAATTTATAAGTTCTGGAATTTGCCAAGCTTCTTATATTTGTTGGTTGACAGATATCATCAGGAGTCAAGAATTATCATCCATTATTTTTTCTGCTTTATTCTTTCTCTCTTGTCTTCCATGGCTCCAATTACATATGTACTAGACCAGTATTTTGGAGGCTCTAAGCTGATTTTTGTAAATTCACTTTCTGTTGGTGATCAGTCTGAACAATTTCTATTGAATTCTCTTCAATTTCACTGATCACTGTGCCGTCTGTTCCCATACCCATCAATTGAATTCTTTCTTTCTGATACAGTATTCTCCAGTCTAGCATTTTAAAAAATAATTTCATTTTTTTCTGTTGAAATTCACATTTCCCCATACAAGTTGTCTGCTCACATGCTCTTCAATAAATTTTTTAATTTAGAATTTCCATTTCTATTGATTACTTTACCTCTCCTTAACCCTTAGCAAGTTGTCTACATTTTCTTTACAGCCCACAGCATAATGATCATAGTTATTTAAAATTCCAAGTCTGAAAATTCGAACTTCCCTGATTCTGATGTTTGGCTCTGTCTCTTCAAACTGTGTTTTTTGCCATTTAACATGCTTTGTAATTTTTTGATAAAAGCCAGACATGACACACTGGTAAACAAAACAAAACAAAACAAAACGGGAGTACACAGACCAGTGATATATTGGTAAGTTGTTGAGAAAGAGAAGTGTTCTACAGTCTATAGTTAGGTCTCAGTCTTCTAGAGAGCCTGGGCCCCTGGGTCTCACTTCTCTTCCCTCTCAGGTGAGACAAGAAGATTACAGGGGGCTGGAATTGGTTATTTCTCTCCCCCAAAACTATTAGGCTCTATCAAAACCTTGATCTGTTAGGCTGTATAAAAATAGCTTCTACTGAGGGCTGGCATGCTAAGAAGAAAAAATGTTCTGGGCTTATTTCAAAATGGTTGCTTTCCCCTTTCACTACTGAAGACTTGGGGTATTTTCTTTCAGCTTTTATCATGAGAACATGGTAAGGCTCCCAACAGTAAAACACATAGAACCACAAAAAAGGCTGCGAGACAGAGGAATCAGATCATATATAGGGGGAGACCAATTTGCATCTCAGAAAATTTCCCAAGCATGAAGAATGTATTGGAAAACCAAATACAAGAGGCTTACAGGACACCAAATGTACAAAGTTTCAACAAATCTAAACCAAGGCACATTATAATGAGCATACCTAGCATACACAGCAAGGATAAAATCTTAAAAGCTTCGAGAGAGAGAGGAATCAGATCACATATAGGGGGAGATCAATTCGTATCCCCTCTAAGAAGGCACTCATCTGCCTACACCGGCCTGTGTGGGACCCAGGCTCAGAGTAAGCCCCGGTCCATCTCATAACCTGCAGACACCTGCCGAAGCCCAGCCTCTGGCACAGGACCACACCTTCTGACCAGCAGACTACAGCAAGAGGGCAGACCCAGTCCAGATCTGCCCACACCAGCCTGCGAGGGACCTAGGTCCAGGATCCACACTGTAAGAAAGGAAGACACATAGAGAATATAAAAAAAACAAGGGAGGAAAGTGCCCCAAACCAGGATACTACAATAACAGAACCCATGGACAGCAAAGTTGATGAAATGTCAGAGAAGGAGTTCAGAAGGTTCATAATTAAAATAATCTGTAAACTAAAGAATGACCTAAATGAGAAAATACAAGAAAAAAAATGATCACTCCAACAGGAGATAAGAAAACAAATATAGGTAGCAAAATATTACTTCAGGAAAGAGATAGAGACTCTGGAAAAAAAAAACAGACATCCTTGAAATGAAGGCTACACTAAACCAAATAAACATTTCAATAGAAAGCATAACCAACAGACTAGATCACTTGGAAGAAAGAACATCAGATAATGAAGACAAAATATACAATCTGGAAAATAAAGTTGATCACACAGTGATGACAGAACATCCAAGAATTATGGGACAGCATCAAAAGACCAAATCTAAGAGTTCTTGGGACAGAGGAAGGCATAGAGTTTCAAACCAAAGGAATGCACAATCTCTTCAATGAGATAATATCAGAAAATTGCCCAAGCATGAAGAATGAATTGGAAAACCAAATACAAGAGGCTTATAGGACATCAAATGTACAAAGTTACAACAGATCTACACCAAGGCACCTTATAATGAAAATGCCTAGCATACAGAGTAAGGATAGAATCTTAAAAGCTGCAAGAGAGAGGAGTCAGATAACATATAGGGGGAGACCAATTCGTATCTCAGCAGTTTTTCAACCCAGATCTTCAAAGCCGGGAGATCATGGAACAACATATACCAAGCTCTGAAAGAAAATGGGTGCCAACCAAGAATCTTATATCCAGCAAAACTAAGCTTTAGATTTGATGATGAAATAAAAACCTTCCATGATAAACAAAAGTTAAAAGAATTTACAACTAGAAAGCCTGCATTACAGAACATCCACAACAAAATATTCCAAGAAGAGAAATAAAAAACAAGGATGAAAATCAGCAGAGGGAGGTATTACACTATATGAAAACCTAATCAGAGGAGAAACAAGTCATGTTAAATACAAAAAAACAGACCAAAATGGCTGTGAATACAAATCATGCCTCAATATTAACCCTGAATATTAATGGCCTAAACTCACCAATCAAAAGACAGACTAGCAGATTGGATCAAAAAAAAAAAAAAAAAAAGACCCAACAATATGCTGCCTTTAAGAGGCTCATCTCATAGGAAAAGACATCCACAGACCGAAGGAGAAGGGTTGGAAAAAAACAATACCACTCACATGGACTGTGGAAGCAAGCAGGGGTTTCCATCCTCTTATCAAATAAAGTAGGTTTCAAGCTAAAGTTAATCAAAAGGGATAAAGAAGGACACTACATACTGTTCAAGGGAACCATACAGCAACAAGACTTAACAATATATATATATATATATATATATATATATATATATATATCCCAAACAATGGAGCATAAGTTCAAACAAACAAACTCTTCTCAAGTTTAAGAGTCAAACAGACCCACACAATAATTTTGGGTGACTTTAAAACACCTCTTTCATGATTGGATAGATATTCCAAACAAAAGCTGAACAAAGAAAGTATAAACTCAATAATACAATCAATAACAGAGACTTACTTGACATATATATATATATATATAGAGAGAGAGAGAGAGAGAGAGAGAGAATATTTCATCCTACAACAAGCAGATACACTTTCTTTTCAGCAGCACATGGGTTCTTCTCTAAAATAGACAATATATTATACCACAAAGCAACTCTTAGCAAATATAAAAAAGTAGAGATACTACCCTGCATTCTATCAGATCATAATGGAATGAAATTAGAAATCAATGATAAAATAAGAAATAAAAGCTACCCCAATACCTAGAGACTAAATAATATGCTATGGAATGCAGAAGACATCAAGGAGGAGATTAAAAAAATTTTAGAGGTGAATGAGAACACATATACAACATATCGAAGTCTCTGGGACACTACGAAGGCAGTTCTAAAAGGAAAGTTCATTGCATGGAATTCATAGCTTAAAAGAAGAAAAAAGTCAACGAATAAATGACTTAACATTACATCTCAAAGCCCTACAAAAAGAAAAACAAATCAACACCACAAGCATTAGAATATAGGAAATAATTAAAAACAGAGCTGAAATCAATGAAATTGAAACAAACAAACAAAAAAAACACTGAAAAAATGGACAAAACAAAAAGTTAGTTCTTTGAAAAATAAATAAAACTGACAGGCCCTTAGCCATTCTTATGAAGAGAAGAAGAGAAAAAACTCAAATTACTAACATATGTAATGAAAAAAGAAATATCACAACAGACACTACAGAAATACAGCAGATAATTAGAAATTATTTCAAAAACTTGTACAATAAAATAGAAAATATTGAAGGCATTGACAAATTTCTAGATATATATGATTTGCTCAAATTGAATCAGGATGATATACATAATTTAAACAGATCAATTTCAAGCAAGAAAATAAAAGATGCCATCCCAGAAGTGAACCAACCAAGAAAAGCCCAGGACCCAGTGGATACACGGCCAAGTTCTACAAGATCTTTAAAGAAGAACTAATACTAATGCTTTTCAATTTATTTCAGGAAATAGAAAAAGAGGCAGCACTTCCAAACTCATTCTATGAGGCCAATATTACCCTGATTCCAAAACCAGGCAAAGATACATCCAAAAAAAAAAAAAAAAAGAAAACTTCATACCAATATCTCTAATGAACATAGATGCAAAAATTCTCAATAAAATTTGAATACAAAAACATATCAAAGATAGTGCACCACGATCAAGTGGGATTCATCCCAGGGATGCAAGTGTGGTTCAACATGTGGAAATCAATAAACGTAATTCATCACATCAAGAGACTTAAAGATGAGAATTATAGGATCATCTCAATAGAGACAGAAAAAGCATTTGACAAAATACAGCACCCCTTCGTGTTCAAAACACTAGAAAAATTAGGGATAACAAGAGCATATCTCAATATTGTAAAGGCTACTTATGCTAAGCCCCAGGCCAAAATAATTCTAAATGGAGAAAAACTGAAGGCATCCCTCTAAAAACTGGAACAAGACAGGGATTCCCTCTTTCACCACTTCTATTTAATATAGGTCTTGAAATACTGGCCAGAGAAATCAGACATATGAAAGAGATTAAAGTGATATACATATAAAAAGAAGAACTGAAATTAGCACTATTTGTTGATGATATGATTCTATACCTAGAAGACCCCCCCAAAAAATTCCACCAGAAAACTTCTAGAACTAGTAAATGAACTCAATGAATTCAGCAAAGTAGCAGGATATAAAATCAACACCATAAGTCAAAAGCATTTCTGTATACCAGTGACAAATTCTCAGAAGGGAAACAAGGAAAACTGTCCCATTTATAATAGCCTTAAAAAAATAAAATATTAGGAATTAACTTAATGAAAGAATTGAAAGATCTATACAATGAAAACTATAGAACCCTAAAAAAAGAAATCAAAAAAGACCTTAAAAGATGGAAAGATCTACCTTGCACTTGGATAGTACAAATTAATATTATCAAATTGACCATACTACCAAAAGCACTGTACAGATTTAATGTAATTCCAATCAAACCCTATGGCATTCCTCATGAAATTCATCTGGAAAAAAAAAGACCCAGAATAGCTAAAACAATCCTTAGCAGGAAGAGTGAAGCAGGTGGCATCACTACACCAGACGTCAAACTATACTACAGAGCAATAGTAACAAAAACAGCACTGTATTGGCACCAATACAGACCGGTAATCCAATGGTACAGAATAGAGGACACAGAGACTAACCCGTAAAACTACAATACTTGGACAAAGGTACAAAAAACATGCATTGGAGAAAAGAGCCTCTTTAAGAAATGGTGCTAGGAAAACTGGAAATCCATATGCAGCAAAATGAAATTAAACCCCTATCTCTCACCATGCACAAAACTCAACTCAAAATGGTCAAGGACCTAGGAATAAAACCAGAGACCCTGCGTGTATTGGAAGAAAAAGTAGGCCCTAATCTCTGTCATGTGGGATTAGGCCCCAACTTCCTTAAAAAGACTCCTTTGGCACAAGAATTAAAACCAAGAATCAATAAATGGGATGGACTCAAACTAAAAAGTTTCTTCTTAGCAAAAGAAACAATTTGTGAGGTGAATAGAGAGCCTACATCTTGGGAACAAATTTTTACCCCTCACACATGAGATAGAGCACTAATCTCTAGAGTATATAAAGAACTCAAAAAGCTAAGCACCAAAAACAATCAATCAATGGGCCAAGGATCTGAAGAAACATTTCTCAGATGATACACAATCAACAAATATATAAAAAAATGTTCATCATTGCTAGCAATTAGAGAAATGCAAATCAAAACTACTCTAAAATTTCATCTCACTCCAGTCAGAATGGCAGCTATTATGAATACAAACAACAATAAGTGTTGGTGAGGATGTGGGGGGAAAAGGTATATTTATACACTGATGGTGGGATTGTAAATTGGTACAGTCATTATGGAAATCAGTATGGAGATTCCTTGGAAAATTGGAAATGGAATCACTAATTGACCCAGCTGTCCCTCTACTCGGTCTATACCCCAAAGACTTAAAAACAGCATATTTTATTTATTTGTTTTTTTGTGGTCTATCAACAACTAAAAAAAATTTTTTTTAAATGCATATTACAGGTACACAGCCACATCAATGTTTATAGCACCACGATTCACAATAGCTAAACTGTGGAACCAAACTAGATGCCCTTCAATGGATGAATGGGAACAAAATGTGGTATTTATATACAATGAAATATTACTCAGCAATAAAAGAGAATAAAATCATGGCATTTGCAGGTAAATGGATGGAGTTGGAGAAGATAATGCTAAGTGAAGTTAGCCAATCCTAAAAAAACAAATGCCTAATGTTTTCTCTGATATAAGGAGACTGATTCATAGTGGGGTAGGGAGGGGGAACATGGGAGAAATAGACAAACTCCAGATAGAGCAGAGGGGTGAGAGGGGAAGGGAGGGGGCATGGGGTTAGAAATGATGGTGGTATGTGATGGTCATCATTATCCAAAGTACATGTATGAAGACATGAATTGGTGTAAATATACTTTGTATACAACCAGAGATATAAAAAATTGTTCTCTGTATGTGTGATATGAATTGTAATCCATCCCGCTGTCATATATAAATTTAAAAAATTAATATTAAAAAAAGACTGGGCACCCTGGGATCTTTTAAATCTCACATTTGTCCTAAGTCTACAACAACTCAGCAATCACAGCACAGGCTTTCCAGCCTGGAATGGTCCTCCTTTGCTTCTATGTGTGAGTTTCTGCCTGATTCTCTGTATCTGCATCTGGCTGATTTGGGGCATCAGTTTGTCCTTTGACCATAGTTCTGTGATGATCTAAGAAAGGTGTTTTTATTTTGTTCAGTTTTTTTTCTCTTATTGGATAATAGGAGTGACTTCCAAGTCCCTTAAAAGCTAGACCAGAAACTGAAAGTTCCTTCAATATATTTTTCAAAGGCATATATATATATGAAACATTGTATATAAAATACATGTATATATTGAATACATGTCATATAACACTTTTAAAATTTTAATATTTATATATGCTTATATCCTTTTATTGATTTTTATATTTTTTTGGTACCAGGTACTAAATCCAGAGATGCTTAACCCACTCAACCAAGCAGCTAGCCCTTTTTATTTATATTTAGAGAGAGGAACTCCATAAGTTGCTTAGAGATGGCTTTGAACTTGCAATCCTCCTGCCTCAGCCTCCCATGCTGCTGAGATTGCAGGTATGCACCATGCTCAGAAAAGCTAAATATTTTAAAGTACATATCAGTTAATTCCAAAAAATGGGGTCATCTTTGGTTTCTGCTTCTTTTTCCCTTTTCCCTTTCTGTGTGTCTCTCACTCTCTTTTTATGGACAAAAGATGAAGTACAGAATATGAAAGATAAAGTAGAGAATGGTTATTCCCATAAAAGGGCATCCATTAAGGAAGAATACTAGTTTAGGATGCTCATAATTACAATCATATATCTGATGACAATGGCTATAGTAAAATTTTTTTTAAAAAAGTAAACCTTAAAAATCTTCCCTCAAAGTTTTAGGCGATATGCTTTGATAAGAGTAAATCAAACCAATTAGAGGAACATCTATAAATCACTTGAGATACTTTACCATAAGCCTTGAAACTCATGAAATAGAAAGAATATAGATGACATAACCAGAGTGATCTCCAGGAATAAAAGTTCAGGTTTGGCTGACTCTCTAACTTGTGCTCTTAAGAACAAATCAGGATTAACACTTGTTTTATTGAAAACTATACAGGGAAAGGATAAGTTAAAAGTAACTTAATAATTATTTCTATAATTCCCTGAAGAAACTATTTCCAATATTCCAGGTCAAATGGTGGATCAATAGATTTGACTGGTTCCCATATAATCCTACCTCTCGTAAGGTGAGAGGAACTCATCTTTTTTTTTTTTTTTTTGAGAGAGAGAGAGAGAGAGAGAGAGAGAGAGAAGAGAGAGAGAGAATTTTAATATTTATTTTTTTTAAGTCTTCGGTGGACACAACATCTTTGTTTCTATGTGGTGCTGAGGATCGAACCCGGGCCGCACGCATGCCAGGCGAGCATGCTACCGCTTGAGCCACATCCCCAGCCCGAGGGGAACTCATCTTACACTGCCCTCCAATTCTATGGCTAATGGGTCTTTTTATCTTAAATAGGGTGAGGACCATTAATCTGAAAATCTGAAATGCCCCAAAACCTGAAATTTTCTGAATGCCAAATGATTCCACACATGAAAAAGTCCACAGCTAACTTCAAGTGATGGGTCATAATTGAAGTGTAAATGTACTAAAAATACCTGTATAAACGTACCTGCAGGTGATGTATATATGAAACATAAATGAAATTCCTGTTTAGACTTAGTGCTATCCCCAAGGTTACCTCATTATGGATAGGCAAATATTAAAAAATCTGAAATCTGAAATACTTCTGAATTCCCAAGGAAAACTCAACCTCTAGTCTCCTAAATATATGGTGTATCCTCCTTGCCTTCAATAACCTTCTACCTTATTCATGAGAAACGCCAACACTTATGTAAGTCTTGAAGCATTAGAACTTCAAAAATTCTTTTAAGATTTATAGGGACAGATGAAGACACAGAGATACAAACCAAAGGAATGTACAATCTTTTCAATGATATAATATCAGAAAATTCCCCAAATCTGAATAATGAAATGGAAAATCAACCACAAGAGGCTTATAGGACCCCAAATGTACAAAATTAGAGCAGATCCACACCAAGGCACATTATAATGAGAACTGAATCAGGAGGGCATATACAAATTAAACAGATCAATTTCAAGAAATGAGATTGAAGATGCCATCAAAAGCCTACCAACAAAGAAAAGCCCAGGACCAGATGGATTCACAGCCGAGTTCTATAAGACCTTCAAAGAAGAATTAACACCAATGCTCCTCAAATCATTTCATGAAATAGAAAAGTAGGGAACTCTTCCAAACTCATTCCATTAGGCTAGTATCACCCTGACACCAAAACCAGACAAACAGTATCAAGGAAACAAAACTTCAGACCAATGTCTCTGATATATATAAATGCACAAATTCTCAATAAAATTCTGGAAAATTGTATACAAAAACATTCTAAAAAGATAGTTTACCACGTTCAAGTGGGGTTCATCCCAGGGATGGAAGCTTGGTTCAACATATAGAAATCAATAACATAATTTATCACATCTATAGACTTACAGAAAAGAATCATATGATCATCTCAATAGATACAGAGAAAGCATTTGACAAAATACAGTACACCTTCATGTTCAAAACACTAGAAAGACTAGAGATAGTAGGAACACATCTCAACATTGTAAAAGGTATCTATACTAAGCTCAAAGTCAACATCATTCCACATGGAGAAAAACTGAAAGCATTCCCTCTAAAAACTGGAACAAGAGAGGGATGCCCACTTTTGCTATTTTTAATCAATACAGTCCTTTAAATTCTAGCTAGAGCAATTAGACAGATGAAAGAAATTAAAAGGGATACAAATAGGAAAAGAAGAATTCAAACTATCACTATTTACAGATGACAATTCTACATTTAGAAGATCCAAAAAATTCCACCAGAAAACTTTTAAAACTAATAAATGAATTCAGCAAAGTATCAGAATATAAAATCAATACCCATAAATCAAGTGCATTTCTATTCATCAGTGGTTTCATCACTAAAAGAGAAATTTGGAAAACTACCCTACTCACAATAGCCTTAAAAAATACTTTGGAAGAAATCTAACAAGAAGTGAAAGACCTTTAAAATGAAAACTACAGAACACTAAAGAAAGAAACTGAAGAAGACCTTAGAAGATGGAAAGATCTCCCATGTTCTTGAATTGAAAGAATTAATATTGTCAAAATGGCCATACTACCACAAACATTATACAGATTTACTGCAATTATGGTTAAAATCCCAAAAACATTACTCATAGAAATAGAAAACGCAATCATTAAATTAATTTGAAAAAAAAAGACCCAGAATAGCCAAAGTAATCCCTAGAAAGAAAAGCGAAGCAGGAGGCATCAGAATACCAGACCTTAAACTAAACTACAGAGATATAGTAATAAAATGACATGGTATTGGCAGCAAAATAGACATATAGACCAATGGAACAGAATAGAAGACACAAAGACAATCCCACATAAATACCATTATCTCGTACTAGACAAAGGTGCCAAAAACATACCTTGGCAAAAAGATCACCTCTGCCACAAATGGTGCTGGGATAACTGGAAACCAATGCTTAGCAAAATGAATTAAATCCTTATCTCTTATCCTGCACAACACTCAACTCAAAGTGTATCAAGGACCTAGGAATGAGACCAGAGACCCCTGCGCCTAATACAAGAAAAAGTAGATCCAAATCTTCATAATGTCAGATTGGGTCCTGATTTTCTTAACCAGACTCCTAAAGCACAAGAAATAAAATCAAGCATTAATAAATGGGATGGATTCAAAAGAAACAATGAATAATGTGAAGAGACAGCCCACAGAGTGGGAGAAAATCTTTACTACATGCACATCAGATAGGGCACTAATTTCCAGGATATATAAAGAACTCAAAAAACTTAACACCAAAAAGTAAATAACCCAATCAATAAATGGGCTAAGGTACTGAACACACACTTCTCAGAAGAAGATATACAATAGATCAACAAATATATGAAAAAATGTTCAATTTATCTATCAATCAGAAAAATGAAAATCAAAACTACTCAAAGATTTCATCTCACTCTGGTCAGAATGGCAATTATCAAGAATACAAGCAATAATAAGTGTTAGCGAGGATGTGGGGGAAAAGATACACTCATACATTGCTGTTGGGACTACAAATTGGTACAACCACTCTGGAAAGCGGTACAGAAATTCCTTAGAAAACTTAGAATGGAAGCACCATTTGACCAAGTTATCCCAGCCCTTGGTCTTTATCCAAATGACTTAAAATCAGCATACTACAGTGATGTGGCCACATCAATGTTCATAGTAGCTCAATTCATAACAGCTAAACTATGGAACCAACCTAGATGCCCTTCAATAGATGAATGGATAAAGCAACTGTGGTATATATACACAATGGAATATTACTCAGCCTTAAAGATGACTGAAATTATGGCATTTGCAGTAAATGTATGGAGCTGGAGAATATCGTGCTAAGCAAAATAAGCCAAACCCCCCCAAAACAAAGGCTGAATGTTTTCTCTAATAAGCGGATGCTGATCCATAACGGGGGTGGAGCAGGTAGGGAAGAATGGAGGAACTCTGGATTGGCAGAGGGGAGTGAGCAGAGGGTAGGGGGCCTGTGGGTGGGAAGAACTGGTGAAGTATGATAGACATTATTACCCTATATACAGGTATGATTATAGGATTGGTGTGACTCTGCACCATGTACAGCCAGAGGAATGGGAAGTTGTGTTCCATTTGTATACAATGTGTCATATATAAGTAATTAGAAGAATTTTTTTAAAAAAACTTCATAAATTCTTGTTGTGCTTCTTACATCAACTTCTGTGCAGATATATCAATATCCTAACTTACCCTTACCTTTAGCCTTAACCTACACAGAAAAACACTTGTGATCTTTTTAACCTTTATAAAGTGTGTTTTATCCTTTTCCTCCCACCACAAAAATCCTGTGGCTAAAAACATCTAAGAAATGTATAAAGTGCATGCCTTCAAAATATTTAAACCTCTATTCTCAGTAGCACTGCACTTAATGGAATTAGGTCCAAATTTCAGATCCAAAAACAGAGCAAATGTATGAGAGTGCAAGCCTATGAAATCAAAGTACAAACCCTTAAGAAATAAGAGTGTGAGCCCTTAAGAAAGAATATTTATGTCAATTTAGCATTCAATTTGATATGAAATATATTGTGTACCTTCAGGAGAATTAATGAAAACAATTACTTTTTAAAGTATAGGAGAAGAAAATAGACTCCTTTCTCATTTATATAATTACACCAAACATGGAAATGAGGGAAAAATCGATTTTGCAATGATTACAAAAAAGAGAGACAAATTTAAAATTAATAGACTTATAGAATTTTAGGCAATTTTTGGAGATTCTTTTTGTTCATTATGAGAAGTCTGGATTATTAAGATACAAGACAAGTATATTAAAACATCATAAACAACCAAAACATATGCAGCTATTTTGTACAATAATTTATAAGTGCCCCTGACTCTGACAAAGAAATAACTTCTATGTTCAAGAGTAGAAAAAAAGACTAAATCATAAAGAATGACTTCATGGCATTTGTTAGTAAATGGATGAAACTGGAGATTATCATGACAAGTGAAATAACCCAGTCCCAAAAGTCAAAGGTCAAATGTTTTCTCTGATAAGCAGGAGTTAATCCAACATAAAAAGGAGGCATAAAAAAAGAGAAGAGAATACCAGTTGAGCAGACAATGGTGAATGAAGGAAAGGGAGGAGGGATGGACAGGGAAAGACGGTGAAATGAATCTGACCTAACATTCCTATTTATACATTTGAGTATACTGCAATGAATCTCATATACATCCACTATCAAAAAAAAAAATCAGATTCCACAGTTTCATCAAATTCCTATTCTATTAAAAAACTGAACCAAATAAAAACCCACAAGTGACAAAAGCAGAATAGTACACTAATAATATGATGCAAATGCAAAATAAATATTCTCATAAAATTGTTTTCAAAAATAAACAAATTGAAAACCCCCAAAATATCAACAATAGGGATTTTAGGTTAGGGGGATTATGAACTATTAGCAGGCTTTTCTGTTTGTTCTCTGTGATTTTGTATCTTAAAACAACAACATCATGATGCATTCGGTTTATAAAATGACTGAAATAAACTTCATTTGAAAACAAAAAAAAGAGACAAAAATGTCTAAACAATATGGCATATAAATATAATAATCTCCAGTTATTAAAAACTGTGTCTTAAAAGAATCAATAAAAATATATATACTATATAGTGAATGGGCTACAATGCCATTTCTACCTTGATACCGTTTTTGTAAAGATAAATGTATGTGTGTGTGCATA
The DNA here is from genome assembly GCF_052094955.1 of Ictidomys tridecemlineatus. Classification (NCBI taxonomy): domain Eukaryota; kingdom Metazoa; phylum Chordata; class Mammalia; order Rodentia; family Sciuridae; genus Ictidomys; species Ictidomys tridecemlineatus. The sequence continues at coordinate 116,927,726 of NC_135482.1, forward strand.
TATAATACACACAGATAAAATATTATCAATAATTTTCTCTGATGATTGCAATTTATTCATCTTTTCCTTTGCATATTTTTATGTTAAATTTTCTATATCACCTTATTAATATCATCAAATATAACCAATAACTTTGTGTGGAGAGGGACATGCTAATTCTTACTCCTTTCTTGTTTTGTTTTTTTGTACCAGGGACATACTGTATCCAGAGGTACTTTACCACTGAGCCATAGCCCAGCCCTTTCTTATATATTTTATTTTGAAACAGGACCTCACTAACTTGCTTAGGGCCTTGCTAAATTGCTGAAGCTGGCTGTGAACATTTGATCCTCCTGCATCAGAGGAGCCGGAGGGAGGAGCCGCTGGGATTTGGCATGTGTGGCTCTTACTGCATTCTTTGTGATATCATATTAAGAAGAGATGGCACTAGAGCAGATTATGCTTAGTGAAGCTAGTCAATCCCTAAAAAACAAATACCAAATGTCTTCTTTGATATAATGAGAACAACTATGAACAGAGCAAGGAGGAAGAGCAGGAAGAAAAGACTAACATTTAACAGAGTCATGAGATGGGAGGGAAAGGGAGAGAAAAGGGAAATTGCACGGAAATGAAGGGAGACCCTCATTGCTATACAAAATTACATATAAGAGGTTGTGAGGGGAATGGGAAAATAAACAAGGAGAATAATGAAATACAGTAGATGGGGTAGAGAGAGAAGATGGGAGGGGAGGGGAGGGGGGATAGTAGGGGATAGGAAAGGTAGCAGAATACAACAATTACTAATAGGGCATTATGTAAAATTGTGGATGTGTAACCGACGTGATTCTGCAATCTGCATTTGGGGTAAAATTGGGAGTTCATAACCCACTTCAATCTAATGTATGAAATATGATATGTCAAGAGCTTTGTAATGTTGTGAACAACCAATAAAAAAAATAAAAAATTAAAAAAAAAAGAAGAGAAAGGGGAAGATAGCTATTATCTCAAGAACAAAGAAAAGTAATAAAAACCAACCTCTGAGGTATAAAAAATTGTGCCAAGGATGACACAAATGTCCTATCTTCTTACCTCCTTTTCAAAGCAAAGTATATTAAAATTGCATTAGAATATCATTAAGAATTTGATTGCAATACACTATAATTTTAATTGAGCAACTAGCTGACAGGAGTAAGAACACTCAGATTATTAATCAAGGAAATGATGAAAAAGCAATTGTGATTTAGTGTTAATTGCTGCACTAAACTGTCATTAATTAAAGAAAAAATATCAATATCCCCTAGATGGAAACCAAGTGACACACTATTAATCAAAATTACCAAAAATATAATAAAAAATACAAAGCAAGTGGCTTTTCTCCACCATGCCATTTCTCTGATCTTTCATATTAGATAGTTTGAAATAATGAGAAAAATCTGAAAGCTAATAAAGACTAATTTTTTTTTATTTTGGTGGATGAAGTTCTGAAAGCCTCTGATCCTTTAACTGTAAGACTGGCAGGTTACAAATTTCCTCTCTTTCATTTCTACAACTATCCCTAAACTCAATACCAATAATCAGTATATTCTCATTGAAAAGATTTCAGTTCTCTGTAAAGCCTGTTAAGAATCCATTGCTGCCAAATTACTGAGCCTTGAAGTCAGGTGTCTGATTTGGATGTAATGGGAACATGGCAATATGTTTTTTAAAAACCCAGTTTTCCCAACAGGTGTGTAGTTAGTTACAGGGCTTACAGAGGACTAATTAGCATCCAGAACCAGATTCTTTTCTTGCCTTATGCAAAGTCATTTATATATTCATGACTCTGAACTGTCCTAATAAATGTGATGAGAAGCAAAATAACCTAATGAATGAGGATGTCAACTGCTAGTCTTCCTTATTGGAAAAGAGCAAAGAAATTCCTTCTGGAGTCCTGATCTGATTTGTCTTCCTTAGAACTGCCAGACAATTTGTCACCCTGATTCTCTTGAAGCAAGCCATTCTCAGGTGGGCAGGACCATTCAGGCTCAAGAAAGGTCCTTAAATTCCCCTAAACTCGGCCCCTAAGATGGCACAGAAGGACAAAGTCCAGCCTCTGTATATTGCTTGCAAGAAATCCAGGTAACTCTCTATCACCTATCAGCACACCTGAAAATGAGTCTCTGATGGGTGAGCGTAGATGCTGAAAGATGGGGGCGAGGTGTTGTGGGGCACAGAAGTGAGACTTAACACAGTCCATTTTAATCTGGACCAACTGAATAATGGTCAGGTGCACAAGAAAATTTAAAGATTCTGTTTTGACTTTATCATAGGAATGAATAGTCAGCAAAAAAAGACTTTTAATATTACAGATTCATGCATTCTTAAAACTTAAAATACCTCAATGATTATGAAAATAGAAAATAACATGAAACATTCTTTTTAAATATTTATTTATTTTTAATTGTAGTTGGGCACAATATCTTTATTTATTTATTTTTATGTGTGCTGAGGATTGAACCCAGGGCCTCACACGTGCTAGGTGAGCACTCTACCACTGAGCCACAACCTCAGCCCCAAAATATTCTTTTTAAAAATATTTTCTTATGCTTCCTAACAAACTTAGATCATAAAAAAATTGTATATAACTTTCCATATATCCAGTAGCATATTTGTTCAGTGAGAAATCACAAAAACTAAGATTCACCTATGTAGATATTATTTATTATGTTTTTTGTGTTTTCTTACAGGTTGTAATGACTGCATATCTATTTCCTATTTTAAAACCATACTGAAAATATACTTTATTTATAAAGTATAAACACATTAAAAATGTGTTTAACTTCTAGACAGGGAACAATTACTTCCTGTTTGTTGCACCTACAGAGGTACTAAGTAAATAAACACTAATAAATAAAGTACTGGGGTAAAGGCTGAGGTTGTGGCTCAGTGGTAGAGTACCTGCCTAGCACATGAGGCATTGGGTTCGATTCTCAGCATCACATAAAAATAAATGAATAAAATAAAGGTATTGTGTCTATCTACAACCAACAAACAAATAAATAAATGGTAAATCTAATTTGCTATTCTATGACCAATTAATACCTCAGCATCTCAGTCAGTTCAGGCTATGATAAGAAAACCACAGACTGTCTGTGGTTTTAAATAGTTCTAGGGCTGAGAAGTGCGAGATCAGGGTTCTGGTGGATTCAATATTTGTTGGGTGCTATTCTTTCTGCTTCAAGAGTGCACCCCTATTCTGAGTCCTCACATGGAGGGAACATGGGGTCTCTCTCAGGTCTTTTAAGTAAAGGCAATAACCTCATCTTCAGGACCTATCACCTTCCCACAAAGACCCTATTTATAAATAAGACAACCCTGGAAATAAGATTCCAATATATGAATTTTGTGAACACATAAACAATAAGTCCAGTACACTCAGTTTTTCTTACTTTTCTAGAATTTACCCCTGGCATATACTCTTTCTATAAAGGGTTTTTAGGTTGCATGCCCCAGTTGCAGGCAGGGAACTTGAAGGGAACATTCACCCTGAGAAAACCAAAAAACTTCACCTTGAATAGCAGTGAGAGGCCATCCTGGGAAAGTCTAGGGACCAGCTGCTCTCTCTGCCTTATGGGGCTCATGTTCTCTCTCATGTGCAGTTCTCTCTACCGGTCCCTCCTTTTGCCTTTTCTGCCACTGACTTCCTCTGCTTTCTCCTAGGCTCAGGCCTGTACAACTTTGGCTTATAGATGGTCATGGCTTCTTTAGCCCTATATTACATCTCAGCAGTAGGACCTATAATAAACTAACAAATTCATGTGCTTCTTCCTAGTTCAAATGTCCTAAAAGAATCTGACCAACCTAGCTTACTTTTTCAATCCAGACACACAGGTAACTAATTTGGTGGATAGCATCTCTTATACATACTCCAATCACCATCATTGGGGGGGGGGATTCCTAGCATCTTGTTTTAATGTTCCCCTAGTGATCCTGGTAGAGAGGCAGAGTTGGGGCCACTGAGAGTGTCTCACTAGGGACTGACTGTCCTTGAGGTAAATGTTTCTCACTGATGCAACCCTAAGGTACTGAGGATCCTATGGAATGCAACATGATTGAGGGTAAGTGGTATATGAGTTTCCTATAGCTGCTATATCAAATTACCACAGAGTGGATTATAAGAGCACAAACTATAATCTCATATTTCTGGAGGTCTTCAATCTAAAATGGATTTCACAGTATTAAAACCAAGATATTGGTGAAGCTGTGCTCCATCTGGGGGCTGAGAGGGAGAATCCATCTCCTTATTTTCAGCAGCTTCTAGAAACTGTCTGCATTCATTGGCTTCTGGTCCTTTCCTTCATTTTCAAAGTCAGCAAAAGCCAGCTGAGCCTTTTTTCACAGCGCACACTTGGATACTGATTCTTCTATCTCCTTGGTCTACATTTTAAAAAGTCCTGTGATTCCAATAGGCCCAAACAGTTATATAATCCAAGGTAATCCTCTTCTCTTAAATTAGCTGCCTAACCTAATCCACCCTTGCACAGAACATAATACACCCACAGGTTCCACAGTTAAGGATAGTGACATATTTGAATGGACTATTTTCCCACTATGAAGTCCATGTACAACAAACACACTGGGTAGTCAGATTTGCTTACAGGAAGTTATGGCCAAGCAGGCACTATAAACAATCAATACAACACTATGCTGAATATTTTTATAGCATGACATGTAGATTACTCAAATTTTAACAGTTTGTTCATTTTAATCACTTTCACTTTGTCAACAGACATTTAAGCCATAAAAACAAAAGACTAAATAATTCCTGCAAATATATATGAATGTAAACAGAAACATTTCTACCATTCAATAATTTACAAGGAATTTTCCTGCAATTACTTATATTAATTTGTATATTTTATCCATAACTACTACTAAAAATCAATTATAATTAGTCTCCAGAAGAAATTTACTTTAAAATACATTTTAAGTAATTTCCAAGTTACTTTTTCCTTGGTCAATGAGTGCAGATCTACTAAAAATACACCAATAATAGTACAGTATAATACAATTCTTTAAAAGAAATATTTATCTGCAGCGTTTCTTCTTCAAGATAATTTTAAAAAATCTTCCTATGCTTGAGACTACCAGTATGTGGAATTTCATGAAGGCCTTTCTGGTCATTAGCAGAGTTTTTGAAAAATTTAACTGTGAAAACCTGTCACCAGAAATGCTACCTCAACCCTCTCAACAGAAAAGGAATGGGATGAAGTGAGAAAACAAGATCACGATATAAATGTAAGTTAGGCAAAAAATAGTTCAACTTCAAAAAGCTTTGAAGGGAAAAGCCTTTTTATGCATATTTGAGGAAATAGAATCTTTCTTGGGTTTTAAAAATTAACAGTCAAAACTAGAATAATAAAAAGTCTTTCCTTCCTTATGCCTGTATTTGCAATAAATCTACACATACGAAAATAAATATGGCACATGTATAGTTAACTTATCAATATGAAAGCCAGTACTTGCATTTTAATTTTAAGTAGGTTAAAACCAGCAAATCTTACTGCCTTGGATTTTATTCTATGACTCATTTGGAACATAAGTCAATCAAAAATATTTATTGAGCACCTCATATGTACCAGAAATATTACGAGTATTAGTTTTCAATTTATTACATTTAAAAAAAAATGATTGCTCCCACTCAAGTTCAACAAAATAACTTACTAAAGTTAAAAAAATTAACACTATTTGAAAAAGCTTTAATAAATTAACACTATTTTGAGTCTACATGTTTGGTCTTACCTAATAATTTGTGAGCTGGTAATTGTAGCATTATATCTTCATTGTATAGTGATGGATATCACAAGCCCAGTGGGCAAAACAATTAGTTGCACACTGGAAAATGTGAAGGGAGAAGGGTTCTTTCCTTTACATCTGCAATAGCATAACTATTGAATTGAAATCAATTTGATAATGTAAAGTTAATAACGTGTCATCAGTAACCAGAAAAAAAAAAAAAAAGAAGTGACTTACTCAGACTGCTTAGCTGGCGTATGATTGCAGCAAGAGTACTGTTGGTTACACATTCAAGTTCACTGGTAATTCCTTCTGGTAGAGCTCCCCGGCATAAGTGCCGGGGTTCAATGTTCCTCTTCACTAAAGGCATGGCTCACAATCTGAAAATTAAAAAGATAATTTTTGAAAAGCTCATATTTACATTTTAAAAAATCTATTGAGTTTTAGTTCTTTTGAAAATTCAATTTGTCCTAGGAATTTCATTATCCTATTATTTCTACATGAGAGTATAGATAAAATGCAACATGCAGTGAATGTTTAATTATTTCAATTAATTTTATGGATTTCAGATATATGGATAGTATAATTCTCCTTTTCTAGAAAAATAATACATGCTAAATCTCCACCAAAGCATGAGACTGAATAGTGCATTTTTACCTCTTTCCCTCTCTGATGAGAAGATAGAAAAGGCAAGTCCACAAGTATGGCTATAGTTTGGAACCTAAGCATCCCCTAAAATCCTGTGTGTGAACGTCTTAGTCCCTATGGGATGATATCGAGAGATGGTGGAACCTTTAAGAGGTAAGGCCTAGTAAGAGGTCAATGTTCTTTAAGGTCATTGGGGAAATCCCCTTAAAGGGGAGTGTGAGACCCTGACCCCTCCTATCTGTTTCCTGGAAATGAGTAAGCAATTCAACTCTACCACATGCTTCTGCCATGAATGGTGTTTTGCCAAAGGCAATAAAAAGCAACAGGGCCATGCAATCATGCACTGGAACCTCCAAAACTCTGAGCCAAATAGAACGTTATCCTTTATAAGTTAATTATCTCTAGCACTTTGTTATAATGATAGGAAGCTGACTAACACAACCACTAAGAGGAGGAGAGGAGGAATAGTTATAAAACTACAGAGAAAGTATAATCAGATTATAAGATAGAAATGGCTTTATCTAGACTGCAAATAAGGGGTAGCAGAAAATAAGTCCACCAAGCTCCAGAACTTCCCTACCTTCCCTACTAAAGACTTAGGTATCTGTGAAACAGGAGTGAAGTGGAATAAAACAGGAGAAACAGCTTTTAAAAATCCATCTAAGAAATCCTTTTCCTGCTGGATATCCACAAGTAGCAGAATAAAATTTAACCTCTATCTCTCACCCTGCACAAAACTCAAAGTGGATCAAGGACCTAGGCATTCATAGCCAGTGGTGTGGAAAGTGATGTGGATGCAATGGTGAATGAATGTGGACAAGACACCTCACACAAGGCACTGTACTCTAGCAGAAAGAAGACCTCTGAGCAAGTCACTGAGGTTCACTCACCTTCCACTTGATCAGTGCTATGAAGAGTAACTTGGGGATTCTGAAACCATGTAGGGGTAGGGTGCTGATCTGTCTCAGGAGTCAGGGGCACATTCTCTTAGACTTAACTGAACTGAAACCTCAGGGACGCACATGGGTCAGTTCACAAAAGGGTCTGAGGCAGAGGGAACATGGGGAATGAAATGGAGGAGGGCAAAAACAGCAGATTTATCAAGGAAAAGTTCTGTTGAATCCCAATTCTTTATTTGCTATTTTTTTTCCTTGTGTTTGCTGAATGGTGGTTGAACACAATGACCACATTTTCAGATTCCCACACCACTGGCTCATCCATTGAGAGGTGCATCACCATGGCTCATCACTTTACCTTTGTGTGCCTCAGCTGCCTCCCTGTAAAATGGGGGATAATAAAATTCCCCCCACTGACAATGAGGAGGTACCAACCTCTCAGCTACTATATGCATAAGTTACATAGAATAGGGCCTGGTATACAGTAACACTTTAAAAAAGTGACTAATTATAGTAATTGTATCTTTTTTGTATATTAATTATCTTCTGGGGGGATGGGGAGATTGAACCCAGGGTCTCAAGCATGCTAGGCAACACTCTACCACCGAGCTACACACAACCCTTATCCTATTGTATTTATCTTATATGTTGATTCTATAATGCTAATAATTCCATTTGTAATAATAAAACAAAAACAGTTTGTCATTTGTTGTTTGAGTGTAAAGTGTAACCTATAAGATAGTAACACACAAAAATCATTAAAGAAAGAAGAACACACACCCAAGGAAGGGTGCTGTGAAAATTCTAGATAGGGAGGTTTCTAAGTAAAAGTGTAAAAAAGATTTATTATGTGTTGTTACAGCTTTCTCAGAGATTTATTTCAAGTAATTGGACAATAATTTATCACAATAAAATAACCCAGAAAACTAGGATTCCTCATGAAAGATAAAAAAGAAGACCGATTATTATAAGCTTAACAAAACATAAAGCACAGCAAAGAAAAATAATGAACAGATAAATAGGGACCTAGTGCATAAGAACTAGAAGGAAATCAAGCAACAAAAAAGACGATTTCTGTTTAAGTAAGCTTTTTCACAGCTGTGACTAAAGGACCTGACTAGAACAGCTGTAGAGGAGGAAGAGTTTATTTGAGGGTTCACAGTTTCAGAAGTCTTAGTCCATAGAAGGCTGGCTCCATTCCTCCGAGCTCAAGGTGAGGCTGAACATCATGGCTGGAGAGGGTGGCAGAAGGAAGCGGCTCACATCACAGTGATCAGGAAGTAGAAAGAGAGAAATTCCACTCTCTTGATACAAAATATATACACCAAAGCCATGCACTAATTCCTACCGCCTCCAGCCCATGCTACAACTCAGTTACCACTCAGTTAATCCCTGACAGGGGATGAATTCACTGATTAGGTTAAGACTCTTACAACCCAATCATTTTTCCTTTGAATCATCTTGCATTCTCTCCCATGTGAGCTTTTCGGGGACAACTCACATTGAAACCATAACAATGTCCATAAAGAAGCACAGAGCAATCAAAGCAGAGAAGGAGGTAGCATAAACCTTCTAAAGACAAAGCAAATGAGCTAATGAACCAGATGCCTGTTAAAGAGTATGAACTTGGTCACAGTCTGCTTATAGCACTGGTGTACAAGACTAGCCCAGGTGTTCTTTATCCTCTAAACAATTTCTCAAAAAGATTTCATGATAGTTTGGTGTACAATGTTCTCCTCCTCCACATTTATTCTGCCTTTATTCAGGATTAAATGCTGCCTCCTCCTATTTTTAAACCTCTGCACTGACCCGAAATGTACAGCTTCTCCCCAATTACCACTCCTATTTTTTGTAGACCTATAACTATTTGGAGATTTACACACTAATCACTCTGATGTCCTACTGACATGTCTAGAATATATCCCCAAAACAAGTTAAATACTCTCCTCCATTTTCTCCTGAGCTGAGTAGTTCCCCAATATCAAATATGCCAGTCATTTTGGCTTACTTGGGAGCTAGCTCAGGCTAATTCCCAAGTAGGGAATGTCTGTTCCTGTCATTCATGTCTACAAGTCCAGGTCCTGTGATACTCACCTCACTACTTCCAAAGGCTTTTGTTTCTGCCTGTAAGACATGCCTTTCTCTATTCCACTGGACTGCTCACTAAACAATATGGCAGTACTGGCAGGTTCACAGTATGCTTAGTAGAGCTGCTATGAGTGCTGACCTAAACACTTGCTCAAGATATTATTGGGGCACAAATGATAAACTTCAATCCTTTAATAGTTGTAGAAACCATGTCTTTTATCTTCTTTTTTTCTGATACGTTCATATCTCAGTCTTGCTGACACTGAAGAGGGAGCCTGCCCCTCCTACAGTTACCAACTCCTAGAAACAGTAAATAAGCGGCCCAACAGCAGACATTGGTACAGGAGTACCCATGAGCACATACACATATATATTTCTTTTTGGCCTTCCCTTGGGGCACTCTGCCTATTGTTGTTCAGTATTTCAGCCTTGAATAATCCCAGCTTCCATTTCTTACTATACCTTTATTTGGAGATCCCATACATGTCTAAATACAAACAACAACAGAGAGGGGACCTGCCATCTGTCTATACTTTTAGAAAATGGGTTTTGCAGCTCCTTTTTAAAGTTCCAATCACCTAGCAATGCTTTCTATGTCTTTCCCATTCAGTGTGAAAACTACTCTTGGAGTATTTTACACACACAGATGTATTTTTTCCCCAGACAGCCTTAATTTAATCTGACACTAATTCAGTTTTAAGAGAATTGAAGAGCAAAAACAAGGTAAAGAAAAAAATGTTGGGTCAGTCATTGCTCTTGAAAATACTTTGCAATGACAAACACAAACATGCAATAAACTATTCTAATTTTCACCAATAAACACCTGAGCATGCCTCTCCATTCCTTTATTAGAAGAACTATGATCCATCAAAATCATTATTCCAAGTCAGTCTATAAAAATGAAACAAAGATTGCTACAAAAATGTTTAAAGATTATTAAGTCTGCATAAGGTATTAGTATTAGGTCTGAAGTTTGTCCCACTTTTCTGGGAAATGTTTCAATTTAGTGAGAAACAATCTGGTTCACAAAACTGTGAACTAGATTCCAGACACATCTGAAACTGGGCCAGGGTCTTTCCCTGGGAATTTAGAAGTGGAACCACATGTCCAGCATGGTCTGGCTGCTTTCTTTAAAAGTGAAGATACACATCTCTATGGCCACATGAAATAGATTGATAAAGTTAGTCTGCTGTGAGAAATTAGAATGAAATAACTGAGCAAATGGCAAAGACAAAAACAAGGACTCCCATGGCTTTATGGAGTCTCCTTTTAGATCTTATGGCAAACTAGCAGAGAATGCTCCCGCTCAGTGTTCCCCCCTCTTCCTTCAAGGGACAGGCTTGCATTGTGTTTCCTTTCTCTTAAGCTTCCTCAACCCCCACTCTATATTCTTTCTTTTGATTAAGAAGAACCAAATCCTTTCACCTGTGATTCCATCTTGGCATTTGTTTCTCTGACCCAGACAAACAAAAATGACCCAAGAAATGATCTGAGGAAGTAGGTGGTACTTAAGACTTGCCCACGTATTACTGTAGGTAAGAAGATGCTATCCTGACTGAGGGATGGGGGCCAAAAAGTCCATGGCACACTTCATGGTTCAATTGCTGTCAATTGCTGAAGAGTGCACTGTTGGTGAGCTAGAAGGAGTATGTACCATTAGCAGGTACAACAGTGCAGACACTTGTTTGCAGAAGTTTCAGAGTTTTGACCTAAAATACAGCAAGGTTGAGTAGTAACTGCAAAACTGTACTGATACCCAGCATAAGAATAATGAGACACTGTATACTAAGTGTAAGAACCATAGGGCATTCCTGGTGGGTACAAAGTAGTCCTATTAGCGACCTATACTGGAAGGGAAGATACAATGGGGAACTGTGGGTTGAAGAAAGAGATGAACTGTGAGAGTCAGATGGAAGTTCTGCATGCTAAGCCAAAGCAGGTGTATGCTGGCTGAGCCCTGTAGAGGAAAAACTGGCAGCCTGGAGACTAATATGAGGACGTCCAAAAGGATGCCCATGACACTAGTAAATCCAAACACCTGCCTACAACCCCCTCCAGGACTTTCTTGCCTTGCTCTTGAATGAGCTACAAGATGCAGCAGAAGCTTCTCCCCTACAAGGCAACAGGTGCCCCCTGAAGGCACTACTCAATCTCTTCTTCCTGTATGTCATATTCATAACCAAGGGACAAATGTCAGCATAACTCAGCTTGGGAAATGATGGGCTATGTAAGAAAGAAAGAGATTTATCAACATCATGTTGATGAGACAAGCCCATGGTGGCTGGTATGCTGAAGCCTTGGTGGTACATGGCTCCAGAGGTTGGCAAATAACACTATGAAGATTCAGGATCTGGCAACTATAGTAAAATTTGAGGGACTAAGTACTCAGAAGCACATTGGGATACCTCCTATTAAACAAAAAACAAATTGCTGCATCATGTACTCAGTACTACTAAGAAGAAAGCCCATTATCTGTTCTCGGAACAATACACCTGGCATTACTACTCTGGCCCACACACTGTCAGCTTTGAGTGGGACCTGGAGAGCGGCCCCTATAGCAGGTTCAGGCAGACAGGTGGGGGCTATATGATCCAGCAGATTCTGTATGGTGCAAAGGAGAGAAAAGACACAGTATGGAACTTGTGGTGAACTCCACCAGGAGAATCATGATGCCACTGGGATTCTGCCACCCTCTCAGAGAATTACAGGCCATTGAAAAAAAAAACAGTTGTATTACTAGGACCCCAGAGATCACAGAATACAAAGGACATAGGCATCCAAGGCTCTCCATAATTAACTGAGTTCTGTCAAGCTATTAATTTGAACCAGCAGAAATCTATCATGACATGAAAATGGAACATCTGTGATCAAAACAGAATAGAAATGGAGACCACAGATAAGTCACATGAGTACTGCTACTGTGCCCCTCTACTACCTAGAGGGGTAGAATAGGCCCCACACATCTAGTTAGAAAAGTAAGAAAAGTCCAAGCTTGGTTTTCAGATGAGTGAGACTGCCATGTAGGTGCCTATCAAAAACAACTGGGGTACTAGTACGGCAGCATTCAGAAAGATTCTTGGAGACAATAAGGGAAAATCTGTACAATAGGTAGGGTGCTGTAGAGAGTAACTAATGTATCCACTTTGGTCCTACAGAGAAGTAAGTATCTGGAGCTGAAGACATGGATAGATGCCTAATCAGTGACCAATAGCCTAGTTGTGTGGCCAGGGGACTATGAGGTAGGAAATAGGAAACTTCATAAAAGGCAGGTGGGTCAAAATTTGAGAGTCTGACTAGTGTAAAGACTTCCATAGGACAAATTAATCCCCACTAAACAAAAACATAGACAAAATTTCCAACCTGAGTTTCACTGGTATCCTCAGAACTGACCAGATGGATTCACACACATAACATTTGACCCACCTTATAAAAGAAAAAGGTTGGGAGTGGGCTTGTGCTATGGTTTGCTAGGTGTGCCCCAAAGGCCCATACACTAAAGACCTATTGGATAGTGGTGAAACCTTTAGGAAGTAGGGCTTAGTGGAAGAAGTCTGGTAACCAAGGGCATGCCTTTGAAGAGAATATTGGGACCTAACCCCTTCTTTTTGTTTCCTGGCTGTCATGAAGTGAGCAATTTCTTCCAATACATGCTCTTGCCATGATGTGCTGCCTCACAACAGGCCCAAAAACAGTGGGTCAGCCAACCATGGACTGAAAGTAAAAAACCATAAGCCAATATAAACTTTTCTCCTTATCTCAGGTATTTGTTACAGTGATGGAAAGCTGACAGAAACCATCACGGTATGAGCCAATGTCCATATAAGGCCTAAGACCATCCAGAAGCAAACTGGATCAATAAAAGCTGAGGCTGCCTCAAGACACACTAAACATGAGCTAAAAGGCACCCTGAAAGGATGGATGCAGTAATATAGCACTGTGTCCCCAAGAAGTATAGATGGGTTTAGGAGCTGAGGAGTGGAAACAGGAATGATCCCACTTGCCATTACTGCCAAGAGCCCAACAGGGTACTCTGTGGTTCCCAGTCCATCATTACTAGACTTTGCAGAATGGGGGTTCTCAAACATGGCTCATTCTTGTCGGGGAAAAAAGCAAAAGGGTCCCACTGAACTGTAAATTCTGGATGATGCCATGACACTTGGACTCATTTTACCAAGGGACAGAAAATGAAAATGAGTCCGATAATAGTAGAGGAAACTGACTCTGACCAGCAAGAGGAGGCAGGGCTGCAATCACACAAAGGGGTAAGAAGCAGCAGGGAGGAACACAGATGTTTGGCTACCCTTACACACCTTGGAGTCTGCTCCTGAGAGGACTCAGATAACTTACTCCAGTACTTGCTGTGCTGTGTGTGAGTGTGTGTGTGTGTGGGGGGGGGTGTACTGCACATGTGGGCATATGAGATAGGGACTGCATTTGCTGATACTTCCTAAATGACCTAATAAATAATAAGTATCTAATAAATAATACGTACCCAATAAATAATAACCCTTTCTCATGCTCTCTGTACTTTTTTAAAGAAGGCTTTCTCACAGAACAATTTTGTTTTCTTCTTCAGAGACTCTGGCACAGAGTTGAGTTTCTCATTTCTCCTTTAAAAACTCTTTTTTTTTTTTCCGGGGGTGGGGTGCTTGTTTGTTTCTTACTATTTGGAGTCCCAGGCAGCAAATGACCAAGTTATTTCTCTAGGTTGCTGAGCACATTTTTTCCTATTCAGCTTTCCTTTTAAAAATCCCAGCATTTATTCTGAGGACTCAGTACTAGCTCACTGCCTTAGGTTGCTCCAACACCCATGACTGTATGATCCTGCTTTCCAGTCCCAGTTCAGTATGCATCCCTTCTACTCCTTTAGCTCCTAACACCTATGGTCAGATTGCTATTTTTTCCTTAATTAATTAATTAATTTTTAATTTTGATTTGTTGTATATGACAACAGAATGCATTACAACTTATATTACTCATATAGAGCACACTTTTTCATATCTCTGGTTGTACACAAAGTAGAGTTACATCCTTTGTGTCTTACATGTACTTAGGGTAATGATAAGCATCACATTCCACCATCTTTCCAACCCCTAATCCCCCTCCTTTCTCCTCCCTCCCCTTTCTCCCTTTGCCTTATCTAGACTTCATTTAATCCTCCTATCCCCACCCCCCCAGCATATTATGGATCAGCATCCTGATATTTTTTTAAGAATGGCAATGTTTTAAAATATACTCAGATACACACATATATTTTGACATACTTTATCCAATATTCATGTATTTATAGTAACTTGTATAGCTAATTTTTATTGTCACTTGGGAGGAATCTGAAGAATTTCTAGCTTTGGTTCTTGCCATCTCTTCCTTACTGGAACAACCACCACAAGTTACAGTCTCATGAAATGTATCTGAATGAAGAAATAGTGACACATATCAATAGTTGACTCAGTATAGGCAAAAAACCTAAAAGAAGAAAGGTAACAAACAGAGAATGAGAAAGATATTGAGGATATTAGTCACAGAAAATGTGGTAGACAGTGTTGAATATAAATCAGAAAATGTCTATTCAAAATACCCCCCAATAAATCCCTCTGAGTAATATCACTTACACATCTATCTTCTTTATAGGTTATGGAGACAGACATATGAAAATGTGTGCTAGGCTCGGCATCATAGTGCATGCTTGTAATGCCAGCTACTCAGGAAGCTGAAGCAGAAAGATCTCAAGTTTGAAGCCATGATATTCAGTCTCAAAATAAAAAATACAAAGAAGTGGCAATGTAGCCCAATGGTAGAGTGCCTCTGGGTACAATCTCCAGTATTCTCCCTGATCCCGCACAAAAGAAAATGTGTGCTGGGCCAAGAAAAATGTTCACTATAAGACACTGATATTGGGCTGGGGTTGTGGCTCAGTGGTAGAACATGCCTGAGGCACTGGGCTCAATCCCAGCACCACATAAAAAATACTAAATAAAGGTATTGTGTCCATCTACAACTAAAAAACCAAACAAAAAAAAATTTTAAAAAGACACTGATGTTACTAATTTAATTAATATTATTCATTACTAAAACAAAATACTAATATTTTCCCTCTAACTCTTATTGCACAATTAAACCCAAATTTTTCCTTTATTGTTATGTGTTATGCAACTAACTGCCTAAAGATTGGCATTTCACTTCTCCAAGTGATACTCTTATAATTAAAGTCAAATGATTATAGAACATGAAAATAATATCAATGTGCTTTCTACTTCTAAGTCAACTATCCTATCTCCCAATAATTTATTTATCCTTTTTTTTTTCTTTTGGAACTAGGTATTAAACCCAGGGGCACTTAACTACTGAGCCACATCCCCAGTCCTTTTTTGTATTTTATTTAGAGATAGGATCTTACAGAGTTGTTCAAGACCTCATTACTTTGTTGAGACTAGCTTTGAATTTGCTATCTTCCTGCCTCAGCCTCTTGAGCCACAGAGATTATAGGCATGTGACACTGCACCTGGCTATTTATCCTTTTTTAAAAATCCCAGTAGTGAAACTTTTCAATTCTATTATAGCATGATTTAATTACAACTGTTTTTCCCTGAAAAGGTTAAAAAAAATCCAACATGTATCTAACATGTTTATAACAGTATGAAGTTCTCTAAATGTCCTTTTCCATGTCTACTCTTGTCCACAATGAACCATCCAGAAGATCCTGTGATATGTTGGTTCATCTTGGTAACCCAAATAATCAGTTATTTGTTTACAAATATATTACTGTTGTTATCATTTTAATTTCATTGTGTTTAAAGGACATGCTTTGTATGATTTAAATTATTTTAAATCTGCTGAGATTTGCTTTATGGCCTAGAAAATCTTGATGAATTCCACATGCCCTTCAAGAGAATATGCATTCCGTTGTGCTGACAGTGTCACTGATATCTTCTAGGTCCTTAATTCATCTTCAGGGTACATATTCTATGAATTATTAAGAGAATAGATGAAGATGTCAATAATAATTCTGTATTCATCAACTTCTCTAAGTTCTAGCAGTTTCTGTTTATGTATTCCAAGCTCTGTTTTTGAAGTATCCACACACTTAAGATTATATGAAAAATCCCCACTATAATGAGGTGATGTCCCATTTACTCTGGTAGTAACTCCTATCCTGAAGTCTACTTTGATATTAATATAATCAATCCTTTTGATTGGTGTTTGTAGTGTATAACTTTTTCTCTATTTTAATCTTATATTTCAATTAAGTTTAATTGAGATAGCAATCCAATATTCTAATCTCTAACTTTTATCTGGAGTACTTATGTCATTAACATTCAATGTAATTATTAATACAACTGAATTTGAACCTTTCATTTTGCTATTGGTTCTTTATTAAGGCCATCTGTTCTTTGTTCCAAAAGCTATTTTTCTGCTTTATTTATTTATTTATTTTCATGATGTCACTTTAAGACTTTTCTTCACTTTTTCCCAAAGTAGCTCCTTAGAATTTAAAATCAACATTTTTAACTTGTCACGTCTACCCTCAAATTATACTTAACTACTAACATAATTTAAAAGAGTTTGGTGATTAATTTTATAAGCCAACTTGGTAGATTTAAGGGGTTCACACACGACTGATAAGCTGTTACTTACAGGTGAATGTGTGTGAGGGTACATGGGGAGAGCAACACTGAAATCAGAACAGTTTAAGAAGATATGCCTTCACCAATTGTGGGTGGTCATCATCCAATTCTTTGAGAGCTCAAATAGAACAAAAAGGTAAAAGAAGGTCAAATTCTCTCTTCTTGACACGAGACAACCATCTTCTCCTGCCCTTGGACATTGAAGCTCCTGGCCCTCAGACCTTCAAACTACAAGGCTTAGACCAACAACCTCCTTCTCACCTCAGGTTAGTTATGGGACTCCTTGGCTTGCATAAATCATATGAGACAATTCTCATTATAAATAATTATGTATCCTATTGGTTCTTTTGTTCTGGAGAATCCTTACTAATACACACATTATATTTCTATTTTCTCCCTCCATGTTTGGTATTATGCTACCATATACTTTACTTCTTATATTATAAATCCACAATAAATACTGTTTTTGAATAATTAATTACCATTTGAATTAATTAAAAATAAGTGAAATTATTGATGTGGGACAGATGAGGCTGGATAGTAGAGGAATTTTCAGGAAGCAGGTTTAATTACACTGTAGCAGTCCAGAGGGGCTAAGGCCTAAAATTCTCTGCACCCCAGGTCTGGAAATTCTTTTAGATTTATACTCTATGGAGTGGTTACGTGACAGTGGGTGGGTATTTTCCAGTTACTCTTTGTCCCATATTTCAGGTCAGACAGAGGTTTCACAAGTTTTTGCCAAGGAAAACAGAGATAGGGGGCTGGGGCTGTAGCTTAGCAGCAGAGCACTTGCCTAGCATGCATAAGGCACTCGGTTTGATCCTCAGCATCATATAAAAATAAACAAATAAAATGAAGGCATTTTGTCCATCTACAACACAAAAAAATTTTAAAAACAGAGACAGTAAATTTTTTTATAACAAGCTCTCTTTGAGACAGAATCTGCATATCTTTTGTCTGCAAACCTGGCATTTATAAGAAAGAGGAAGCTTCAAACCATATTGAGCTCTTCACAGAACTCCTGTGAAATCCCACTGATACCCTTTGTAAGATCTTGCTGACAAGAAGCTTAATTATGGTGGGGGTTCCTGGAGAAGCTTGTATGTTACAATTATGGTGAGGGGTACCTGGTTTGCATCAATATGACTTGCATTTAACTTAATTTTCACCATTTCATAGTGTGGATCCAAACTGCCATTTCACAATCCTTTGCCTAAGCATCCTTTAACATTTCTTAGAGTGTAGATTTCCTGACAGTAAATTCCCTCAGTTATTTATTGCCTGCAAAGTTCTTTATTTTGTGCTATTTTTGAAGGATACTTTGATGGGTATGAAACTTTGTATTGAGTTTAATATGCCCCCCAACCCCTTAGTCTTTTGGTAAAGATGTTGTTCCGCTGTTTCATGACTTCATAATCTCTGACAAGAAGTCTGCTCTTTTCTTATATCTGTTCCTCTGTAATGTTGTTTGCTTAAATTACAGCTAGCACCTGCCATAAAGACTCCTATATCTCTAATATTTCTGCAGCTTGACTCTGGTGCTTCTAGAATTGGGGAAGTTCATTTTTGTTGTTGTTAATCCCACTCAGATTCTCTGACATACATGGATCTATTTGTCTTTTATTAGTTGCTTACTGTATTTTATTAATTTTTGGATAATTTACAGCAACTGTCCCTTCAGATATTTCTTCTGGACAATTCTCTTTTACTTCTAGGTTTCAAATTATTTCTATATTAGAGTACTGATACAGCTCCACAGCTCTAAGAGGCTCTATTCTGTCTTCCCTCTTTTTTCTCCCTTATTTTTTAACTTTCCTCTCACTTCTTTTAATGCTTTATTTCTTTTTATGTTCTGTTGATTTAGCTTTAGTAAGTTGATTCTTCCTTCAGCTAAATCTAAGTTTGTTGATAAATCCAATGCAGTATTTTCCATTTAACATTTCTGGAGGGGAGGGGAATGTTGACTGAATCCACAGGTGCTTTACCACTGAGCTACCTCCCCAACCCTTTTTGTAGGCAACTAAGTAGTCTAGGGCCTCACTAAATTGCTGAGACTTGCCTCAAACTTGTAATCCTCCTGCCTCAGCCTCCCAAGTCACTGGGATTACAGGTGTACACCACCAGGCCTGGCTTCATCCAAATTTTAAAAAGAATTTTTGGTTTTCATCTCTCTGTTGATATTTTCCATAAGTTCATGGATGTTGTTCACTTTTCCCACTACATTCTTTAATATACTAATCATAGTGATTTTAAAGTTCACGTCTGTTAGTTCTCATATCTAAGGCATTTCTGAGTCTACTGCTTATTATTTGTTTTATCTCAAAACAGTAGACTGTTTCTGGGTCCTATGGGCTACAAGGTTTGTGTCCTCCCAGTAACTTTTATGTCATAGAAGATAAGCCTCTGATGAAGCAGAGTTTACATCATGTCTGACCTCAATGGCAGCTGATTATACCCTTCTGCAGAGCTGAACCATTTCTGGAGATTTAAGAAATATTATTACTTTGAGGATCATCTGGCTTTTTTTTTTCAATAAAAGCAATGTTCTGTCTCAACTTTTTTACATCCTAATTGTAAGAGAAACACTCTGCCATCACAGTAAGAACAAAATTAACATACCAGCTTTTTCTTTTAAGACTTTAAAGTGCTAATTATATTCACAAAGAAGAAAAAACAGCAAACTGGCATTCTTGATGTGTGAACACTGAGTATATTCAGTTTTCATGTGTGCAGACCCCAAAGTGAGCAAACTGTTTAAAAAAAAATACTACTGCTAGATTAGCACAGATAAGAGTTTTCACACATAAACTGTACTGCAATGGGCTGAATAAACTAAATTGAAACCCACGACTGTGATCCTCTGCCATTGCGAAAGGGTTGACGGGACAGTAACCTATCAACTTCATTAAATTATTGTGACATGTTTGAAAACTGTTTTACTAATAGCTAGAAATGGATGAGTGTATAAGATCAACTGAATAGATTTGTGATGCATATTTTTTCTCCACTACACAGTCACAAAGCCTGCCCTGCAAATTTTTAGAATCCACAGTTAGCAGAACCTCACAGTATTCATGATTCTGTCTTTTCTATTCCCAATGTGCCAGTAACCTTTGCTCTGATTGCTGTGTGCCAGGCAATTAAGAGTATAGCACATGGGAGAGCTAAATCAGGCAATACAGACTACATTATACATAGAGAACTAAATGTGCACACACCACAGATGTTTGACTTTTTAATCAGATTTACTTGTGCTCACATCAGAATAAAAGTGATCCAGGCAGAAGTAATCCTGTGCAAATGCCCATGTATAGTGATATGAAACTGGCTGAACAGTGCCTCTGCCTTTCCATTTTACTGTGCCCTTTTTATTTTCAAGGGCAAAGACTGCCTCAGCCTACCTCAGTTTATGCTACCCTGCAAGAAGTCAAGTGCCTAGTGACATTTCCAAGCATTCAGTCACTAATTACATTACATTCCCACTGCCAAAACAAGGGCTTGGGCTTCCTAAACTCCCAACGTGTTCATTTATCTTGTAGAGCCACATTATTATCATTTGGGAGGAAGGGGAAAAGACTTATCACGGAAATTTAATCAGAATAATTTTATGGAGATAAATGTTACTCTTGCAATTTTGACTATGATCTGTATGTTTCTGTGGGGTTAGAAACAGAAAGATCCATTAAACAACACTGGATACAGAACTGGGGGATCTAGGGTCTAGTTCTAGTTCTACCCTAATACTGCATGACATTGTGCAAGCTTCTTAATTAGAGTGGGCTTATTTTCCCTTCTAAAAATATATTTGCTTTCCTGGGTTTGCTCTAGATTTGTTATGCTTCCCCCCACCCCTCTTTCAGTCATATATTCAACTGAATTTCAGAAACTACCACAGTGGATTCATTTACTCTTCAAACACTGCTCAAGCTGGTAGAAATAAAAAGCACAAACAGATGAAAAATGAAATTCCTCTCCTCGAGGAGTTAATGGGTTTAGTGAGAGACAAAGATAAATAAGTTACAGTACAGTGTAAGATAGTTTTACCAGGAACTATTTTCCTATTGTGTTTTGACCACCCAGAGAAAGTCAGCTATTTAATAAAATACTTTGAAAGATAAATGGAACCCTGGATATCTAGAACAATTTCTTTATCTTACAAAGACTGAAACCATGAGACTCAAAATCTCCCAGATCATAATCCCAGTCTTCAACTTCCACTGGTGCTCTGCCTACCATGACTCATTTGTAAATGTTACCGCTGAGCTCAATTTGTAGATATGCCAATAAGCTAAGGCTATCTTACCAGAATATAAAGACAGTCAAGGTAAATAAAACTGTCCCAATGTACAAGTAATCATTAATTTCTAATTAATGCTTCTATTCATTCTCCTTCCCTCTATGTCTAAAAGTCCCTCCCATTTTTAACTCTAAGTACCTTACCATTTCCTCTGTGACTGTAAAAAGTAAGAGTTGGTCTACATTTCCTAGTTTCCATTTTTATCAGACATTTTATTAAACTGATGATTTTGTCGGATCCCTGAACTCCTGATACTACTTTGCTGCTGATTTTATGCATAAGTTTTAGACCCCCTATTTTATTCTGGTTTGTGCTGACAATATACATGGCTTTTTATAACATGATTGGTCCTGGGTTAACCACTGTACAGACCCAGATATTTGTGTATTCTCTTAAAACTTCCCAGGCCAGGGAAGCAGTCTACCTAGACCTCTCAGACCAGGATTCAGTGTGGTTCTTGGTAACTCAAATTCTATTTGACATCTGGACAAGAAGTTGTATGTATAAGACTAAGATAGATACTTAGCCTCTAAGGAGACACAGAAAAACACTGTTGTATTGAGTAAGATTAAAAAAATACAAATTCCAGGACAAGGAAGGATAATCTATTTTTTCCTCAATTTGGGTCTGCATCTTGTCTACTCTTATTTTATTTTATACTGGGAAGTGAACCCAGGCATGCTTTACCACTGAGCTACATCACCAATAGTTTTTATTTTCAGACAGTGTCTTGCTAAGTTGCTAAGGCTAGCCTTGAATTTGCAATACTGCTGCCTCATCCTTCTGAGTCACTGGAATTACAAGCATGAAGCACTATGCCTAACTCTACTGTTCTTTGAGGACCTAACACATGCTAGGCATATTTCTCAACTAAAATGGGACATTTATAATTAGGGTTTGTATGGTATGTATGCCAGCATGTATTTGTGAATGTTTAATAGTTCACTTACAGGAAATCACTTCATAAATTACATAATCTGAACTGGCGGACTAAAAAAAAAAACAAGTGTAGTTAAGGACAATAAACAGAATACTTAGTCTAGGTTTCCCCTTTGGTTTCAAATCCATAGTAGTGATGAAGAAAATCTATATTTCAAATATCTATACAATGCTGCAGTAATATGAATAATAACTTCCAAAAGATCAAAGGATGAAACCACCAGCCAAAAATAAGACAGGAAGACTGTGACCATCAGCAAGCATGGCTGTAGAACATAACAGAAGAATGAGGCAGGTCCCACCCAAGAAACAAACATGACACCCAACCAAGAAATAAGATGACGCCCCATCTCCTTCATAAATCAGGACAGCAGATAACAATAAAATATTACATTTCCCTTCACAGACCAGTAAAAATGTATGTGTAGCTCTATCAAGTCTTAGAAAAACTGCGGGGAATCAGAGCATTCCAAAGAGCCATATCTAATAAAACCAAACACCTGCATATTATTGATCTAGCAATTACACTTCTTATTCTGAGAGTAACATTCTCATTGTGCACAAGGATTCATGTACAAGAATGTTAACTGCAACACTGACTGACATACTGAAAAAGTAGAAATGACTATCAACAGGAAAAGGCAGCAACAAGATGGGAAAAAAAAAAACATATTCAGTGATTTCCAAAACAGTGATGACTGACAATAAAAAGATTCAGAATAACCTACACAATCAAGTAAAAAGCATTGCACACTTCTGTAGTATGTATGTGTATAAACATATCAAACCTCTGGAATAAAATATCCCAAAATCATAATAATGAGTAATCTCTACTGGGAGTGAATGGAAGCAAAAGACTCAAGGAGAACTTGAACCTCAACTATGTTATATAAGGTTCTAAAGAAAAATATATTTAAGTATTAATTGTATAAATAATGCTTTAATTTAGTACAAACAATTAGAAGATATTAGATATATCAATAACAAATGATTACAAGAAAAAAACTGTAATAAAGACAATAATGGGTAAGAAAAAGATTTTTTAAATAAAAAGAAGGGATACTAACAGTGGCCTTCCAAATAATTTTTTATCATTACAATAAATGTCAGTGGGTAAATTCACATATTAATAGATAAGACTTAAACAATATGCCAAATAGTACAAAACATTTTACATAAAATAACTCACTAAATTTTTACAAAGTGAGATAGAAACTATGAATATTTCCATTTTACAGGGAAAAAATAAACTGAGGTACCACATGAAGAACAGAACATAGGCAGTTTGTGACAAAGCCTGAATTCAAACCCAGGCAGACTGGACCTAGAATCCATGTTCTTACCCACCACACCAAATATCTCTACATTAAGAGAAAGCAACATGCAAACATTTGAAAGCTA
This sequence comes from Ictidomys tridecemlineatus, assembly GCF_052094955.1. Lineage (NCBI taxonomy): Eukaryota > Metazoa > Chordata > Mammalia > Rodentia > Sciuridae > Ictidomys > Ictidomys tridecemlineatus. Next base: position 116,951,374 of record NC_135482.1, read on the forward strand.
AGGGGAAAAAAAGTATTCAAGAGCACATCTAAAATGAAGCAACAGGGAAGGAGAAAAATAAGGGAATACAAAGATATATCAGAATAACAACAGAAGGGAAAGGTTCAGCAATATTAATATAAGACATAATTGAAAATTAAAGTGAAAAGCAACAAGACGAAGCAAAAACACATTTCACATTTAATGGGTAAAAATCCATTAAAAAATGAAAATCATGAACCTACATGATCTTCTTTGTAGAAGATCCAACATATTTTTCTCAGAAACAATAAAGGGGTGGGGGAGTGTGTTGAGTCAGGTGTGGTGGCACACACCTATAATCCCAGTAACTTGGGAGACTTGAAGCAGGAGGACCATAGGTTCAAAGCCAGCCTCAGCAACTTGGCGTGGTCCTATGTAACTTAGCAAGAGACACTGTCTCAAATAAATAAATAAAAGCCTGTGGATATAGCTCAGTGATTAAGTACCCCTGGGTTTAATCCACAATACCAAAAAAAAGGAAAAAAAAGTTAAATAAGACAACCAGGGTTTATATTTACTTTTAAGTGCTGTAAGTAAATGTGGAAATGCACATTGTTTTTAAAAATGCAAGGAAAAGTTGTAAAATATGACCATGACTTAGGTCACATATAAAAAGTCAACAAATTGCAAGGAATAGAAATTACACAGTAAGTATGATCAAATTAGAACTAAACAACAATTAATAAATTAATTGTGGGATGATGATAAGTTGTCTTCAACACTGTCATTATTAAATCTGAATCTATGTTCTGGCTTCTGACAAGTAGCTTTTAGGGTACTTGCGATTAGGCTTAAACTGCCCAACTGTGCCCAGGGAAGCTAGGTCAACACTGATCATAGCTGGAATAGCACATACCCAGACTCAAGAAACAAAAACATTCACTAATTCGGATCACATGTGTCTTGAAGAGTGGGCAACTCTCACAGAGATTAATTCATGTACAGTCAGGTGAGAAGCTAGCATGAAGAAAAGAGAATGCAGACAAAATATCCTGAAAAAAGAGTAGAAAAGAAAGGATAGGGAAGAAAAAGACAAGGAGTTAATTCTAACTTTTTTTTAAAATACATAAAGTAGTTAGTATTCCACACAGCATAAAATTCGACAAATCAAAGTTTACATGTCCCAGCTGACCATGTGTGAAAATGCAAAGCAGGTATTAAAACTGATATTATGTCCAATATTTAAAACCAGTTTTTAATTGGGGGAACATCTAAATTCTTAATTAAAAAAACACAAATGAAGTGAAAGCTTTAAACTGGTACACACTATTCACACCTATATTTCAAGTTTGGAAATGCATATTTGCAAGTAGCAATACAAAAGTATTCATGAAGAATGCATAATTATGAAAACATCCCTGCTACCAATACATTTCTAAATACAAAACTGACTACCATATTTGTTACTTCTGTGTAGTGAGAGAAGTTCATTTTCACAACAGATAAAATTCAGTCTTTAGGTGTGAATGGTATGAATGACAGTCTTTTTTTTTTTTTTAATTTCTAACTTTTTTTTTTTTAACCATCTCTCTCCCAAGAATTCCTTTCTGAGGTAAAAAGGTGGATGTGGGGGCGGGGGGTAATAAAATGAAAAGTAAAAATCATAAATCTTGAAATAGTCTTATACCGAAAATACATAAGAGCTGTCAAAGCTCAATTTTAAAAACTACTTTTTAAGTGAGCAAAAGCTTTGAACAGATGCTTTTCCAAAGAGGACACACAGGCAGCACATAAACATATGAAAGATGCTCAACGCCAGTAACAGTCCTCACACAGAGAAAATCAAAGTCACAAGATATCACTGTATAACTATTAGAATAACCAAACTTAAAAATAATGACCATATCAAATATTGATGAGGATGTGTAGAAAATGGTACTCTCATATGCCATGCAATCACTTTGGAAAAGTTTGTCCTTTCTATGGACCTGCAGTGGGCTCCTGACCACCACAGGCACCATCTTCTTGCTCAGCAACCAGCTGTCGCAACAACTTGTGCCAGCAAGTGCAGAGGAAGGTAATGATCACAAGTCCCTCTGGCCCCACAGAGCATGTCTGTCCAGAGCTGGACAAGACCCAGTGCACAGGCCTCCAGCCCAACTTGGACACTTGACACTGCAAGGCAGCCCCCCACCCTCCACAGTCTCCCTTCCAGCCAAACTGCTGCCACTAAGAGAGCTTCTGCTACCACTGCTAAGATCCAGCACATGAATCTTATAAAGGGATTTTCCTGCAGCCTCCAGGGATAACAGTAGTAAGCATCTCCATCATCTCTTGGGAGCCAAGAGCACATGAATAAATCAACATGTCAAGTACAACTCCTGGTACCCACAGCAAAGAACCAACTAAACAAGTGTAGAAATGCGTAACAACAGACTGTGTGCCTCTGTGAGACCATCTTTTTTGGCTATATAAGCTTCACTCACTACATCCTCAGGAAGCCAGTCCCAGAGCCCTATGCCATGTACTGTTTTCCTTGTGCTCAAAAAGCATAAGCCTCAGAAAAGCCTCTTTTTGGTGGTACTGCTTTGCCTTTTCTTCATTTCTATCTCAAATTGAGCAAAAGGGCTCAAAAGCTCAGCTGGTAACACTAGAGTTCAGAGATGACAATACTAAAGAGCTGTGTACTTTGCCTTTTCTTGATTACTGTCATTAACTGAGCAAAGACTCCTAGTCAGACTGGCAATGTATATACATTTCAAAGCTTATCAAATGGTACATTTTAAATAAACACAGTTTATTGTAAATCAATTATGTCTCAATAAAAAGTCTTAACATTCAATCAGTGGAGGTATTCCTGAGTGAAAATTAGAAGATAAATGTACATTTATTTAATGTTTCCATGCTAACATGAAGGCCAAGTAAAAAGGTTACTATTCGCCAGACACCACACTAGATATTATGATACAAAAAACAAACCTGAAAGATAAATTTAGCAATTAGGCACATCTCCAAGAGTACACACATGGGGCCACAATTAAAGGATATGATAAGAACAATAAAAAGAAATGCTGACCAAATTCCTAACAAAAGTCTTCCTCTTTATATAGAATTCCCTCATCTGAAAAGAATTTGTTCTAACAATTTACAGAATATATGTCTTAAAACAGCCTGATCCCTAAACAGCTCCTCTGTAAGAGGCCTGGAAATCCAGCCCAGTGGTCAAATAAGCAGATGGTAATACAGGAAGGAGCCTCAAGATTCTTCAGGAGCTATAACTGCCTGGGGTAAGCCATTTAAGACTCTGATGAACCTCAAGTCCTTATTTAAAATATAGAAGCAATAATTTATCTGGCTATCTGAAAGGGCTGCAATGAGATAAAACATCTAAAATCCTCCTAAAAGTTATAAAGTGGAATATAAATACTATATGGTATTCATATTAAAAATAAATGTTTGCCTTACAAATTAAATTTTTTAACTACCTTCCTTTTCTTATTAATAGCATAGGGAAAGGAAGAAGCTACTTATCAACATTATAATCAGTCTGTAATCATACTGTGAAGTATATGAAAAGCTCATAAGTGATTCACTACATTATTATTATTTACAATGTACACTAAATATTTGTCAGACTAATGCTTTTAAATAAAATCATTAGCTCCTTATTCAAGATATAATAAAAACACGACTAACAAGCATTTTACAAACACAAAATTTAACTATAGCTGCATTATTTTTATAATTAAAATACATCAATAAATATTCTAATGCTAAAACCATTGAAAGTATTTTAACACTTGCTAGAGAGATCTGACTTTCTGAAAAATACTTACCTCAAAGAATTTGAAAAATTCCCAATTTTTATTAGATATTTAGATATTCGGACTTATAAAGCCCTATGACCTCTTCCAATCTAATTAATTCTCAAAAACATCTAATTTTTGTTCTTAATCATGTAGTTAACCATAAAATTATAAGTCTTGTCATTAGCATTAACTCTTTTGGTTAAGAATGATATATTTATCACATATTTTTCTCTAACTTTTGGGTATCAATTACTTGAAAATGACATTAACTATGTAAATCACAAAAGAAAACCCCAAATGCCAAAAACCCAAAACCCCAAATAAATCTGAATTACAAAGGAAAACAAAGAATTATAAAATACAAAATTGGACAGTTTGCCAAGTAGGCAAAGAAAACATTGTCGCCATACCCCAATTATGAAACTGAATTATAGGAGATGACTTTTCTTTCAATGGTAGGATTGAAATGAGGGCCTCAGGCATGCTAAGTACAAGCTCTACCACTGAACTACACCCCCAACCCCCAAATCACCACTGTTGTTCATTAATGTTGGTCAAAAATTTTAAATTTTACATGTATGGACAAAATAAAACAGGATAAGGTTAAAAAAGTTTGTGTAATTCACTTGACAGTTCCCAGTGTGAATGCTACCAACCTTGAGTTTCTGTTTTTAATAACAAAAAGCTTTATGATACATTATTTTTGGCAACTGAAACTGCACTCATGAAATAAAGTTTTTAAAATAATTAAATGGTTATTTTAAATAAATATTCCTAATTCTCTAAGCCATCAAAAGCAGGAAGAGAAATACTAAACCATAAAATATCTCAAGTGTACAAACTATGTACTTCTTCTCAAACATCCAACTTTAGCATCCAATCAGCTCCATTCTTCTGAACAAATTCCACTGAATAACAGTGGGATCACCATCAAAAAGCATTAGTCAAGGGGGCTAACTACAGAAAATCAGTTAAAATATCAAAATCATAAAGCTAATGGTAATGAATTAGTTAACTAATGAAATAGGAGAACATTTCACATAAACATTTTATATACATTGCATCATTTATATCTCACTACAACTTTAGTGTCGTATTGCACCCATTTAACAGATAAAGAAACAAAACTCAAATAGGTTACCTAGCTTACCTAAATTAATGTAACTAGTAAATTAAAGAACCTATATTCAAAATCAGCTCTATCAAACATCAAAGTCTTATGCTGTTTCTGCAGCAAAGATCTTCTTGGAATAAAGGTAAGGTATATAATATGTCATTTAAAAAGTAAGTCATACCCAGGTGGGTGGCACACACCTGTAATCCTAACAGCTCAAGATGCTGAGGTAGGAGGATCTTGAGTTCAAAACCAGCCTCATCAACGTAGCAAGGCGCTAAGCAACTCAGTAAGACACTGTCTCTAAATAAAATATTAAAAAGGACTGGGAATGTGGTTCAGTGGTTACATGCCTCTGGGTTCAATTCCCAGTACCAAAAAAAGAAAAAAGAAAGTCACACAATTATTAAAACATGTATTTGTTTAAATTTCTAAGCATTCTACTCAGCTACAAAACCTTCATTAAATTTTAACTCATCTGAGGCTAAATGATGACTGTAATATATTTAACAAGTTTGTTTGCCATCTTACAATTTAAGAGGACATTTTAACATTTTTTTAGCAATCCTCTTTAAGTTAAAAGCAAAAGCTATTTAATGGAATTTAAACCAATGCATACCTTTGAAGGACTATACACAATTTTCTCAGTTACATTAGCATAAAAAAGAAAATGCTAAATGAAGCTTTTCCTCCAGATGATGCCCACTTTTAACTTTAAAGGAAATACCAATTTAAAACCACAGTGATAAAAATGTTGCAGTGCTTTTAGGACTTTCAGATTCAGATCAAAAGTCAGGAGGGAGCTGGGGTTAACACTCAGTGGTAGAGGTCTTGCCTCCCACAAGTGAGGCACTGGGTTCAATCCTCATGATCACAAAAAATAAATAAAGATAGATATTGTGTCCATCTTTAAAAAAAAGTGGGAAGGGTCTGCTGGAGAGCAAGAATAAGGGCAACTGACCCTCCCTAAAGGAATTTCCTTTCTGACTTGACTTTTTGTTAATGACAGACAAGCCCTGAGCTGGTGGAAGTGAACAACTACCCAGGTATTTGACTGACAACTGTCAAATCCTTGCCCTATTCATAACTGCAGCTGATGCTACCCTGGTACACAAATAGGCAGCAGCCCTAGGTTGGGTTCAGATAGGGCCATACTGGGGTACAGATGGGTAGAGATGCGGCCCCCAAGCCCAGGTGAACTAGTATCAATGACCCCACTCCTGGATTCTCATCAGAGGGAGTTACTGGGACTTAGCACCAAAGCTTCTGCAAATGCAACAGGGCCTGTCCATCAAATGGAGGCATGACTAACCATGAAAGCACAATCTAACCCAATTATGCAAGTGCCAGAAAAGCTGTCACAACTCTCCTGGTTACCAAGGAAACCATCATGCCCCACTGGGTCTGTTCCAATGACAGCTACAGTAGCCCAGCCTCTGGACTCTGACTGCCCTGGAAGGACAGATGGTTGGCTTGGTAAGGTAGAGATTGGGGGCTGCTGCTTCATCTAACTGGGTTATAATGAATGCTGCCACTGCTCCTGAGGTGCCATCAGACTTTCAGCCCTGCCACTACCACATAAGCCACGGGGCTGTCAATCAAGCAGCTACTTCTTCAGTGGTCCAACCCTGCTGTCATCAGGATGGCTGCAGGCTCAGCTGTCCTGAAGTGGTTCCAGGAGATGTGGCTTCAGCTATAGTAGCTTCAGACAACCTACAGTTAGTCATCCAGGAGGTCTCCAACCTGTAGCCACTTTGGATGCCTCCCCCCACCTTCAGCTGCCCCCATTCTGGCAGAAAAGGAGCACCTCCCCAGCCCACAACAGCCAAAACAGGTGAGCCTAATATACCTGTGCAGGCTGGCCTGACTAAGCAGAAAGCCTGAGTTTAGTCCACAGGAGACTGTGCACGTGTGTTACCCTACCCATGTTTGGCTAAAAAGCAAACTTCCTCATCAGGCCAGTCTGAGACCTGCATCCTGTGTATGGACTCCCTATGCTGGAGTATAGTTTCCAATAAAGCCTTGTTGAGATGGTTCTACTACTGTGCATGATTTCGATTTGGGGTAAAAAATAGATTGAACTGCTTGCATTAAAAGCTGGTAACAAAGTCTACTAGCCCTATAGAATGCCTAACAGAGAGAGAGCTGCTTAAAGCTCTAGAGAGCAATGGAGAGCTGTGGAGGAGGTGAGAAAACACAGCTAGAAGCTGCTAGCTCTGATCACTAGATGTGCTCCTGAAAGCTGCCAGGGGATACTACCTTGGTTGCAAAGGCACTGCCAGGAGTGGCTGGGAGAACTGTTAACACCTTGAGCATAAGATTACTCTAAGGGTAAAGGGATGCTGGCACTCAGAGCTGCTAACAATAAGGGAGATGCACTTTACCTTTTCATGATTTCCATCCAAACCAAACAAAAGAACCCCTGACTCATTGGTAACTGAAGCATTCAGCATCAATTCCCAACTCCTTCTGTGCGCCTCCTTACATGAGACTTAAAGTCTAAATCAATGTTTCCTAGACTTCCTTGCTAAGTGAATTGTGAATTTGATTTATTGTTTTTCTTTCCTTAACAGAATGCCATTTCTTTCTCTTGCTTTATTATATTAACAGTACTATATTAAATAGTAATGACAGTGACCACCCTTGCTTTGCACCTAATGTTAGGTAAAAGCATTAGTCTTTTACCAATAATTACAATATTAGCTACAGTTTTACATAGATATCTTGATATATCAAGTTGAGAAAGCTCCTATTTCTAAGTTTGTGAGAGTTTGCCTTCTATTCCTATCTTTCTAAGCTTTATCATGAATGGATAATGAGTATTGTTATATGCCTTTTCCCTTGCATATATGAAGATGACCATACAGTTTTTTAAAATTCTGTTGTTCATTCTGTTAATATTTTGAACTACAATTTTCAAATACTGAACCAATCTTTCACTTATAAAATAAATGGCACTTACCCAGGATGGATTATCCTTTTCATATTAATGAAATTTAGCATTCAGGATGTTTTATTCATTACCAGAAGTTTGTAGGATATAACTAATGAGACCAAGCACTAAGGATGTTTTCTTTCATTATTGGTAATTTGGCATATCAACAAGATGGCCTTTAGGAAACTACCCAGCCTCTAGCTTATACAATGTGTAACACATAAATAATTTGTGACAGAATTAGCCTGAGGAAAAAATGATCTCTGTTTTTGAGATCTGAAGAACTTAAAAACATTTCATGACTAGGCAAGAAGGATTAGATAGCAAGTATCTGGCCCACCCTCTATGGGATGATACCTATAAAGCACATGCAAAAAGCACCCTACATCAGCTTCTATAGAGATGGGCTTTGTGACAAGAGTCTTCTATCTTCTCCTTTAGCTGACTTTCGAAATAAATTCACCTTCCTTGCGTTAACACTTTGTCCCTTGACTTAACTACCCTGCTGTTAGGTGAGCAGCTAGACTTAGTTTAGTAACATTAACTGTACTCAATTTACTAATATTTTATTAAATAACATCTTTTTTGTATCAGGGTAATACTGGTCTTTTAAAATAACATTATGTTCTCTCCCTTCCATTTTTTTGAAGAGTTTGTGCTTAACTAGTATCAAAGGTGGGCAGAATTCACCAGTTAAGCCATGTAACCTTAGAGCTTTCTTTGTAGAAGAGTTTTAAAGTACAAGTTCAACTTCCTTAATAGAGATTTATCCATGTTTTCTTAACAGCAATTTGGAAGTTTGTATCTTTTGTTTTTCTCCCAATAATTTTTAGTTGTACATGGACCTTTATTTTATTTATTTATATGTGGGGCTGAGAATCAAACTCGGTGCCTCACACATGTTAGGCAAGAGCTCTATCCGAAGGCACCACCCCAGCCCCTGGAAGTTTGTGTCTTTGATGGAATCTGCCCATTTATCTAAGTTATCAAATGCATTACAAGATAATATCCCTTTATTGTCCTTATAATATCTATAGAATCTGTGTGTCACTTTCTTTTCTGGTAACAGGAATTTCTGTTTTCTGTTTCTTTGTTCCTTATTAGTCTGATTAGAGGCTTATCAATTTTACTCTGTATCAAATAACCAGTTTGGTTTCACTACCTTTTTTTAAAAACTCCTCCTTTTTTAAATATAATTTTTTAGTTATAGATGAACACAATACCTTTATTTTATTTATTTTTATGTGGTGCTGAGGATCAAACACAGGGCCTTGCATGTTCTAGGTGAGCGCTCTACCACTAAGCCACAATCCTAGCCCCTTATTTATTTTCATGTGGTACTGAGGATCGAACCCAGTACCTCACTCATGCTAGGAAAGTGCTCTACCACTGAGTTATAACCCCAGCCCCTCACTGAATTTTTTAAAATCCACATTTTTTGTTGCTGTTTTCCATTTCATTGACTTTACTCTCTGCCAGTTCCTTCCTCTTCTTTTTCTGGGTCTAATTTGTTCTTTAGTTTCTAGTTTCTTAAGGTAAAAGCTTAGATAACTGCTTCAAAACTTTTCTAATATAAGCATTTAACACTATAAATTTCACCTAAGAGTAGTCCTTTAGGTGTATCTCTCAGAGTTTGATATGCTGTGTTTTTATTTTCATTTTTTTTATTCCTTTTGACTTATTCTTTGGCCTGTGAGTTTTCAAAATATGATGATTATTTTGAAATACCTGGGGATTTCCCAATTATCTGAATCTGATTTCTAGCTTAATTCTACTGTAGTAGAGAACATAGATATATTCCTTAAAAAAATACCTCTAAAGAGAAAGAAGAGAAATCAAACTCAATTTTCCTATGTTAAATAACTATAACGACATGCCCAAATTAGAGTCATTCAGCTTTTTGTATGGCATCCTTTCTACGAACATGTTTTTTCTCAATAGTGTCTCAAAACAAAAGACTTGTTATTCGTTCCCTTCACTTTAAAAAGAAAAATAAATAAATAAAAGTATTCCACATGTAGCATCTCATTTGATTACTACAACTCTATATGTAGGGAAGACAAATGATATTATTTTGCACATGGAGAAGTTGGAGCTGAAGGGAATGACTTGCCCTACTATTCTCAAATGTCTCATTACTCCTCACTTATCTCTCAAAGATATTGCTCTCAAAGATGGAGCAATATAGCTGGGTGTGGATGTGCACACCTGTAATCCAGTTACTTGGAAGGTAAGGGTGAAGAATCCCAAGTCCAAAGCCAGCGTCAGCAATTTATCAAGGCCCTAATCAACTTGATGAGACCTCATCTCAAAATAAAAAATAAGAAAAGGCTTGGGAAGTGACTCAGTGGTGAAGCACCCTGGGTTCAATTACTGGTACAATAAATAAATAAAATAAATAAATACAGCAATATAGATTAATGAAATCCACAAATAATTTTTTTAAATCTCATTTTAGCTATAGTTGGAATGACCACAACCTCAGTTCAGAGTGAATTATAGTAAAATTGACTAGTTTGTTTTTAAATCTTGACATCTTTTTTTTTTTTGAGAGAGAGAGAGAGAGAGAGAGAATTTTTTGATATTTATTTTTTAGTTTTCGGCAGACACAACATCTTTGTTTGTATGTGGTGCTGAGGATCTAACTCGGGCCACACACATGCCAGGCGAGCGCGCTACCACTTGAGCCACATCCCCAGCCCAAATCTTGACTTCTTAAACAGATTTATTATTAGCAAGATTCAGACAACAAAGAATTGGCTAAACTGCAGAAAAGAAAAAGCAAACTAGCAAAGAACATAGGGAAGTAAATGAGATCTCAGTTTACTAGGCCATAAAAAATTAACATGAAATAAATATATCAAGTTATATATTTTCTCTTTTAATGTCCTAATTATCGATTAGGATAAAAAGCTCTAAAATGTCATGTTATTATATTAAAATATGTTAAAATTGAATAGTAAATATTCAAAAACATTATTTTATGCTATCCTATTTCCAACAAAATTTCTAAACTATAATGTTATAGAAATGAAATGGCTTTAAAGGTAAAGACACACATTCTTACCATGTAATTGTTGACTTACAGGTTGCAGAGATTCCCTCAGTTATCAGCACCACTTTGGCTCAGATATCAGTAGTAACAGCAACCAAAATTAAAACTAAAGGAAAAAAATAAAAACAAAATTAAATGCCAATAGGCAAAAGCTTTCAAGTCTTCAAAAAAGCCTGAAATTAAAATTTCATATTTCAGTAATTTTAACAAGAGTCTTAATCCCAGAACCTGTTCTTTTCTAATTGGTTTAAGCAAGAAGCTGATATGGTATATAAATTCCCATACAATTTCAACTCCCTATCCTGGAATAAACTCTGAAATTAACTTCAGGGACTCATACTTAATAAGAGCTAAAGGTATATTATAGATATGTTCAACTGAACCACTCAATTCCTTTATTCAACCACAACATGCATTTTAGGGTTTGTTGCTGCCTACAGAATCAATCAAATATTGATCACTGATGGAAGACCTGTACCTGATGAGAGCCTTTGTAGTAATTTTTCCCACAATAAGATTTAAACTTAATAAATACCTTAGGGATCATATCATAAATATATAATAGTACACCTAAGGATAAAGTAGTAAAGATTTTATACCTGCTGAATGAACCCAAAAAAATATTTCCAGGATACTGGATATTAGCAATCAGGCTATGCAGCAATCTGGCAAATAATGTTTACCTATGTGCTATAGTATTAGGTAATGAACCATAAAATGCGGTTTCCTACTCAGAGTTATAGTTTACTTGGAATGAATACAAACAAGAAAACTTTAGTGAATAGGCATTAATTCACTCAGCAAAACTTTATCAAGCATCTTGTATAAGTCAGCCCCTTTAAATAAAATTGAGTAAGAAAATAACTGACAGGGGACTGGGGTTGTGGCTCAGCGGTAGAGTGCTTGCCTAGCATGTGCAAGGGCACTGACTTCAATCCTCAGCACCACATAAAAATAAATAAGTAAATAAATAAAAGATATTTTTTAAAAAAGAAAAACTGACAGATACATGCAAGCAATTTTAATGTTATAAGGTAGATGCAAAAACAGTGACAACATAACAGCCTAATGTATTGGAATATGTCAAATAGCTTCAGGGAATCTAAGGATAGGGAGGATTGAGGTTTGGGAAAGGCAGGCCAGGCAAGAAAAAAAGAAACTGCCATTTCCATAGGAGGAAAAAAAAGAGCCTAATACACTCCTGAGTCTACTAGAAATAATTATAAGAACATGTATGAATTATTTATTTCAATAGATTTTGAGAACATAGTCCCGACTGCCACTATCCTTTCAAAAGTATCTTGATAATTCAGAATGAATATTTGTTCAATTATACTGTTTTACACGTATCCTATTTTGCTTATTTAAAATCAAAAGCATCACATATCTTTCTTTCTCATTCTTAGCAGCAGCTGTACACCATGCTCTTGATTACACAGAGTAAAAGAAAAAAGTGAGCTTTTCCCTAGGTAATCTGCATTAAATCATCACCTTATTTATAAATATAGAATAATACACGGTCCTAGATTACTCAGGCCTCATTTGTCTTCCATCAATCAGCTAATCTGATTTGATGATTCTGAAAGTAACCAGCACTATAAGCCCTATTAAAACCTATTTTAAAGATGGTTTTATCTAGCTAACTGTGGCTACAACTAGCTAATGGTGCCTAAGAGTGAGGAAAGTGTTCAATGCCGGCTATGTTTTCTAGATGTTTAGGAATTCTTCCATTATTACTTTTATTGTTGTTGTTATTAATATTATTATTATTAGATTATTATAATAATCTAATGATAAATTAATAAAATAATAATAAATAATATTATTAGATTATTATTATTGTTATTGGATTATTATTATTATTAGAATTATTACTTTTGTTATTAGCTATTATTTGGTAAATGTTGTAGTCAGGATCAATCATAATACTAATATTTCACATACATTTAACTTAAGTCTTGAGAGATAAGTTCTTCCATTAAAAATGAAGAACTTGGGGACCAGAAGGTGATTTGCCCAGGATCATACAGCCAGGGGGAAAAAGAAGTGTCAGGGCAAGTTTGTCCAACTAGAGTCACTGTTTTTAACTATACTGGGCTGTCTCCTTTTGGATAAATAAAGATGCTCCCCTCCCCTTTCTTATCCAGCTGCTAACATACCTACGTCAGGCACCACAAAGGTCTTGAAGAATTTAACTTCCATTTTTAAGTGTGTAACCTCATTGCCAAGTGATAAGCATCAGTCCTTTGAAGTTATAGGTCAAGGCTATAAAGTATGAAACGCAACATCTCTACTAAGAGGTACAATACTGCCAGCTCAGAGGTGCACGTTTCGATGAAACACCATCATTCCAATTCTGGTCATATCTGTGGTTTAATCTCTATATTTTGCTGGCAGTGCCCCCCTATGGAGCAAGAACACACCTGCCCTGTAATTTCCAAATTGGTCTTGTGTTTGTGATGCTCTATCAGACAATAAGGCCCACCTCCCTTCTAGCTATTTGTTGATTAGAAGAATGAATGAAGGAACAAACTTATATTTAAGGAAACCCTCCCTCAAAAATCCCACCAAAGATGTACTTATATTTTCTGCACAATGCTATCAACTAACCCTGAGCTTAAATCATAATTTAGGGAACAATCATAGACCAAAGCCAAGCCAGGATAATACCACCTGATTAAAAAAAAATTCTAAAAATAAGGTGGAAGGACCAGACCGTTTGTAATAATAACATGAGCTCAGGAAATTTCAATTGCATTACAGACTATTCGAGTCCGAAGCATACAAATTACTTTCTGGTTATGTTTCTCTGCACAGTGACACAAAAGACAACTAAATTTTTCTCATAAAATATTTAATTTTGTTCTAGAAGGCATTTTACAAGGTCAATGATATTAAGGTTTTCCCTAGTAATAAGCCCACAGTCTTACTTATCCACTACATTTAGAGTCAATAGGAAATAAAGAATCTTGTGATGTGAAAATGTTTAACCTGAGAATAGGTTGTGTCAAAAGGACTGTTAATCTACCGATATTCTCCTAATCTGATTGTATTTGGATTTGTTTACTATTTTGGTCCTTGCCATCTCTCTTAAGCCTCTGAATTTTCCAGAAATCAGAAGCTAGCACATACAGAGTTTACATAGGCTCTCTACAGAAAGCCTGCTCCGTACTTCATTCCCTAGCACCACCTCTTTAACCAGGCTCAAATTCTACATTCTCTTCAAATCCTAACCATTCACACATTAAGTTCTATTTACTCACAAGACTCTCAAACTGTATAAAACATTTAGCCACTATGAACTTCAGAGAAACATATCTTATTAAAATGTTAAATACAAAATTTTGGTATAAAGCATATGAGTAGCACAAATAACAGCAATTCCCCCACCCCACCCCTCTCTGATTATCTTAGCTTCAACTTCCCATTCCAAGAACAGTCCTGCAGCTTTACAGCAGAGCCACATGAAGACATGTAACAGACCCCACCACCACCCTAATCAACACATACATAAACTTTTAAAAGAAAGTGAGGCAAAAACAATCTTAAGTAATAAGTTAAGGTCTTTGCCCTTAGAACCCTTTATTAGTGGCAAACAAACACAAATACAAATAAAATAAGTAACAGAAGGAACACCACTATCAATTAAAATAAAAATGTTAGCTGACATTTACTAAACCACTATGTGCACTTTTATTTTATTAATAAAACCACATAATCCTCCCAGTTTTGAGTATTTTATGCATTTAAAACTTGTCTATCACAGACCTAAATACAAGGGTCAACAACATTTTCTTCCTCTTTCATTTAAAGAACAATAAATGCCTAGGAAAGATGTGAAGAAAGGGCAATCAATTCCTGATGTAATATAACTCTGCAGAGATGTATTATGACTGCCTCATATCTTTGGGTTAACAGTTCCTGGACAGAAAATCTAATAGCCCAGATAAAGTTCTGGGCATTGATTCATTCAAATGTTTAGTAGTGTTAAACAAAATTTATGGGAGATCATTATTTTGGACTGAGCTCCTACAGTAGGCTCCAGCTTATCAAATCAAATGAGAATCTGAGAACTGAGTCACTCATGCTAGGTGCCATGTGATCAAACTGAACTCTGAAATGTGCCAGTTTTCTAAATACAGATTCACAGAAACCAATCAAAAAAGGCCCAGTTTACTTGGGCTGGCACGATAAAATAAAGTTCCATCTGTTTTAACTCTATAAGGAAAGTAACTGAAGCAATCAACCCATTCTTCCGTTCTTATTTCTATAGTCTTCAACCCACTTTTGTCCATAAGACTGCCTCCTCTGCTCAGCTCATGAAAACAGTCATTTTGTCTTTATACAATGAAATGTTGCCTGATTCTAGAATCACAAATAAAATCCAGTTAGATCTTTAAATTTGTTATAAATCTGCTCTTTGACACCAGCCTCCTACTATGCTGCAGAATGTAGCCATGACTCTCACAAAGATGAAGCTATGTACAGGAAGATACCACACAGACCTGAGAGTGTGAAGTGTGAGGTCAGGGACAGGCATGCAGAGACTGATTCCATCTGCAATAAACAAGAAAGATCTAAAATCTGCATGTAGAACAGTGACATCAAGAGACTGATTTCTGTCTTTTCAGATGCACAGATTATGCAAAGTTAATGTAAAGATAAATGCTCATCACCATGTAAATACAGTGCTATCAAGTGACAGATACAGAGCTTGCTCTTAAAATAGTGCTTGTATTGTCCATCCATCCCCAAGGAAATGCACAGGCCCATATATTTGACTGAACCAATGTCACACAGTGAAAGAGACTGAGAACCATACACCCCATGTACTGAGGCTCCCCTCCACAACAGCCCACCTACTTCTTCTTGAACACTGTGGAGGCAGAGGAAGTTCATGATCTGTAGCCACAGTCATTAAACGTCACTATCTAAAATAAGGCTTCCTTTGTACTCAGTGAAAGCCTACATCCTTATAACTTCAAACCAGCACTTCCTGGTCTCCCAGATTCTGTGGAACCCTACAACTTTACCAGTTTCCTGGGATCTGAGGCAGGACTGCCCAGTGGTCTCCAGCTGGTCCCATTAGATGCTGCTCAGAGCCACACTTACCACCCAGGCCTGCAGGAAAGGCCCTCACCCTTCTCAGTCTCTCCCTGCCCTGACCCATCTCTCCCTCAGTGAATGTCTGACTAATTTTATTTTCATCTCTTCACACTGCCACCACATATGACACACTCTGTCCTGTAGCACTATGGGGCAACAATACTCAATTCCTGGGAACAAGATATAGGGGCATTACTTCCACTTGCCAGTTACCTTTCTAAGATAGGTTCCCCTTACTTTTCATCAGAACACCCTACCCTCAGCCTGCCCAATGCTGGCATTTTCTGTATCCACTGCTAGGCCTTAGCCCCTTTCCTATTAGTGAAACTCAATGGTAATTTCTGCTGCAAGATACTGCTCAAGCTAGCCTGGTAGCTACCACTTTTTCCCTTCTCTGTGCCCACCACAGAATGCTATGGACTCTTGAGCCAGATTCCAAGTTATGCTGGCTTCTCTGCTTACACAGCAGGAGACTCAAGGCAGTTGATTTAAACCCAAGTTCCCCTAACTACAAAGATGAGATTGAGAGAAGTATTATTATGAGCTAATAATGTACTGGAAGAGTTGATCTTGGCAATATGATGTCACTACCCCACCTGCCCCTGGGACTCAGCCCACCAGATCATGCAATATGCCAGAGTGGAAAACTACCATGTCCTCCCAGGCCTTTAAACAGACAGGAGTTCACAGCAATTTCCTGATCAGTGTGGCCCAGAACAAAACAAATAAGCACAGGAAAAATGTAGAACGAAGATGATTTCAGAAGTTCAGGTTTTGTTCTAGTCTTAAATTTGCTCACTTATTGATTACTACAACAAAAAGAACCAAATTGCTGAAAATCCAACTTTTCACTATAACAATTCTCTCTTATTATTTTCTCTTATTCTCCTTCTTTCTTGGTACATACATAATATTAAAGGAAAAAAGAACTTTTATCAAATAAATGAATTTCCCCAATGCCTAGGTAATAAAATAAATCATGCTGTGTGTTCCTTACCTACTTCAACCAGAGAAAGCTAGACATGCCTTGTTCACAATGATTTCATGCTTGCTGTCTGACCACCACTTTTAAATGCTGCACAGGCAATATGCATAATATGCACGAAAATTTGAGTTAACAGAACAGTTGTTTCCATTCAACCACACAGTTAATGGGCTTCTTTGCAATGGGTATAAAAAGATAAGATAATAATAACTTGTTTATGATAAAATAAGGCTTTCAGCTTGAGGAAAGACTGCTGTCTAGAATCAAGTAAAAAAAAAAAAAAAAAAAAGCTTTTAAGCAACATTCCGGAACAATCCACAATCATTAAATACAAATGTGGACTAGCACCACTTGGCATCAATAAGCCATTTTCTTTGGAATACTCAGAGACAGCCTGAACACTGCAGAAAAGAAAGGGGCAGGCAGGGTAGTAGTAAGAGACAGAGAACTGGACATTTTACAAGGTGAACAGAAAGTGATGAACAGGGCTCATGAACAGGAAAAGCAAGGTGAGGCTAGAGGGTCCAGAATTGTGTAGAAAACATATACAACAAGCTTACCAGCTAGAAGATTCCAAAATTTCAATTTTTTTTTAAAACTCCCCATTTTTAAAAGTGAGACACACTGTCCTTGGCTGATCTTCTGTTGCTCTTGACCCCACAAAGACTACAAACCAGAGGCTATCAGGGACGCCTTTAAAGGTAACAGATTAAATCTTGAAACAGATCCAACCCAAGTGAAAAGATTTCCTTGCCCAAACTATTTTTCTCTGCTTTAATTACTGAACCCTATAACTGGAATTCATCCCTGATTCAAAGAGATGCTAAAAATAGTGTGTTTTAGAATATAGAATGAGACACATCATGTAATTTTGTTACTAAATGGACTCCTAGTGTTTCACTGTTCAGTAACGTACTCTTCAAATACATTTTCTCTTTTATATTAATCAAAAACTGTAAAACACTTCAGAGACACATTAAACATTAATTATCAATACGAATTATATTTATTAGATTATAAGTGAAATTTTAGGCATATACTAACCTGACTTAAAAGAGTCTCCTGACTTGTTCTCTCTATTTCTAATCATGACCTTCATTAAACACCTTTGATTGCAAGAACACCACCTCATTTGCATATGATGAATGAATTAAAGCTGTTATACAACAGGCTTTCCATTGCAAATGACAAATTATTACTAACAACTTACATTTGAATCCACAGTGCCATTTACAAAAAGTCTTCACATAAATCATCTCATTTAATCCACAACAACCCTGACTCCAACAAGTCAGAAATCACTTTAACCATCTAAAAACTTAGGAAACAGGCTCATAGAAAGAAAAATCATACACCCAAGTAAAGGTGGGAGACATTCACCTATCAAAAGTCAACTCCACCTCTGACTCCCAATTATGGTTTGGATGTAAGGTGTCCGCCAAAAGGTCACATGTGAGACAATGCAAGAATGTTCAGAGAAGAAATGATTGAGTTATGGGAGCCTTAACCCAATCAGTGAACTAATCACCTGATGGGATTTAGTGATAACTGAAGGGAGTGTGGCAGGAGCAGACGGGGCATTGAGGGCGGGGGTGCCTTTGGAGTATATATTTGTAAATGGCAAGTGGAGCTCGAGCTCTCTGCTTCCTGATCATCATGTCAGCTGCATCCCTCTTCCATACTCTTCCTCACCTTGAGCCTTGAGGAACAGGGTCTGCTGTCTGGGGATTGAGACCTCTGAAACAGGCACTCCTAAATAAACTTTTCCTTCCCTAAAATGGTTCTGGGCAGATCTTTTAGTTGCAGCAGCAGAAAAGTGGACCCAAACACTCCCTCTATCTTTTAATAGAAGGAATATCACCCATGTGCCAGCTAACTTATGCTGCTATATACTGTGGCTAACCTTTGGAGACCTATGCTTTGCCTCCTCAACTCAATCAGGAGCCCTGAGAGGGCAGGGATTGTGTGTTTTTGTAATATCCAGAGCCAATTCAGTGTATGTAATAGGCACACACTAAATTTCTGTTTATGATGCCACATGTCAATGAGCAGTCCAGTAGACAAGGTCTCATTCCCTAACTTCAGAAACCAAACCGTCAGCTGGGCATGGTGGTACACGCCTGCAATCACAGCGCCTTAGGAGTCTGAGGAAGAAGGATCTTGAATTCAATGTCCGTCTCAGCAACTTAGCGAGGCCCTAAGCAACTCAGTGAGAGAGATCTTGTCTCTAAATACAAACAGGGCTGGGGATGTGGCTCAGTGGTTAAGCATCCCAGGGTGTAATCCTCAATAAAAAGAAAATGAAGAACCCAAGTCATGGCTTTCTTAGCTTTGGCTCCATCCAGAAAATCTCATTCATGTACCCTTATAAATAAGCCAAAAAGAGGATTTCTTATTCTGATTTGTTGTTGTTTTCTTTTTGCATTTTACAAAAGAGAATTTCTTAACTGGGTCAAAATTGCCTTACATCTTACTGGCTGGGTTTCTGCCCCTCTTCCACACCTACTACATACCATTCCTGGTTTCTGACTGCATGTTGCTTCAGGAGTACCTGCTCATGTTTTTATTCACTTATTTTGACTACCTTGATTCCTAAATAATCTCCTGTCTTCTATTCTGGTACTAGAACCTCACCTTTATCTGACAGACCAACCTTGACTCTCAAACCTGACTTTCTAACCTGTCCTCACATGTACAACAGTTCACCACCTACTCAGGGGAGCAACTGGTCAGAAGAGAAAGTGTGCTGTTAATTGCATGCAAAACTTCCACTGCTGTTTTAGGAGAAGGATAAATGTAACAACAGTTCCTACCATGGTTACTCTCACCTCTCTTTGACCCTTATTTTCTTCAAGCTCATACTCTGAAAAGTAACAGATGCCCTGGTCTACTACAATACTATGGCACAGCGAGCTAACTTTTGGATACCCGAGCTAACTTTTGGATACCCATCCGTTAGAGCACAACCCAATCCGGATTTTTATTTAATTTCATTAACTATGCTGACTCTGAAATTTGGACAAAAGAAAATAAAGAAAAGTACTATATAAATTCATAAAAATACTTAGGAAAGGTGTACCATACCAGAAAGAAATAGTAAGACATAAATGCTGCATTGCAGAGGTGGTTTTTTTCATTATTACCATAACAATTTTTACATATTCCAGAATCAATTTATATTTCACAGCAAGCTATAACACTAAACCTGACATAAAGATTTCATGTGCAATCCAACAAGTAACTTCAGGTGTTTTTTTCTTATTCCCTAAGGATCAAGTATAGTAACAGCCACTATAACAAATGGGTCCATAAACTTCCACCCAGAGGGGACTCTCTTGTGTTCAAATAGACTGACAAACATAGCAATAACATCTGACAACATGTCTACATTCAATTCTCCTGAGCCTCTAGTCAAACTCTAACTCACACTATATCTAAAGTAATGAAAGCTAAATGGCTTACCACGTTACAAGAATGCTACAGTTCACAAAACAAGATAAAAACAAGGGAAAAAAATCATGTCCTAGAAAGGAACATTAAACTTTAGTTGCCTAGAAAGTAACTCCAAAATATCTCTAGCATTAAATTTCATCTCTGATTAGCTGAGTGGCAGTAATCATTTAATTAGTGGAATCCAATATGATCTTGGAGGAAACATTTTCTGTGAACCAGAGACTACATGGTAAAAGGGGAAAGATCAGAGGTACAAGACTTAGAGATCTGAGTTCCATTCCTGGATCCCCATCAAAATCTCTGGACCTTGGGACAGTTATTACTGTCTGAGCTGCAATCTCCCCACCTATAAAAATAAAGCCAATAATATCTCCCCCAGAGTGAGAAGATGGGGAATGATGAGCTATCATGGTAAGGAACACAGCAAGGTGGCAAAGACATTTAGTCAATATTGCTCTACTACAGACAACAAAACATGAATCCTGTGAAGAGACAGGGAGGGAGGTCAAAAAGCACAACTACCATACCTAGCAGCATTACCAGGACCAAGTACTCATACCATCCCCTATGTGCACAGATGGCATGCCCCTTCTCCCTCTCTGAGGTTACACAGGTAGGAATGGTCTATCTCCAAATAATAGTAATGGATGCTTAGACAAGAGATTGATGTAGTAGATATCCCAGCTCCTTTTTTATTTTTTCAATAGAGATAACAATGGCCAATTTACCTACCAAAAAGGCAAAGAAAAGTAAATATTACAGATAGTAGATTTTTGATGTTTGAGGTCCTCAGGTTTATTTCTTAAAGCTTGATTTACTTTTGCAAAGTAGTCTGCGAATAGCTTGAATTCTGCATAAGATACCAGCCAAATCTGTCAACCTTGAAGCACAAAGACACCAATATCCTGATTCTGTCACCCACCATCATTCCCCTTACTTAACAGCATTTTTCTTACAAAATCTTGAGGAGCCGTCTCTCCCAAAGGAAGACCTCATCTCTGTAGAACCTTCCAGCAATGATAAATGACTATAGCACTCCACTTATATAGTGCACTGAAGAAATTACAATGGCAACAAACCTACACAGAGACAGACAACAGGCTTGAACTCAAAAAGCACCCCAGCAAGTCATATACACTATTTCACCATCTCCTTTCACAACTACTGGATGAATAAATTCCATGGAAATTTCCTAAAATAAATACTGTATAATTCAGATACCAAAGATATACAGATTTTAGTACCATTTTTATTAATCTCAATGTTTAAATTTAATGATCTCAAATCTTTTATAATATAAAAGTGATTAGCAATTTTAAAGATACATATGACAGCATCTGAATGAGTTACTGCACATAAAAATACAAAAGCGTCATTATAGAAACCAACAAAATTGTGAGATTTCAACATATCACAGCCCTCTCTCCTGCATAACTTTTAAACTTGAGCATTCTCAACCTAAGAGAACTATATGCTGGTCATCTCTACCCTGTCACAAAGAAGGCAATCCCTCCACTATATATACCAGCCTTCCAACAAGGAAGGGAAGGAGGAGAGAAAGAAGTAGGGAGGTGGGCAGAAGACCTGGGCAGGAGTCACCACTGATTCTCTGTGGCATTACTTCTTCCTAAAGGTAATAAGTGATACAGAGCAGAAACTCCTGTCCCTCTTTGCTGATGACCCAGCACAAGGAGAAAACAGGAACCGAAACATCTGATCTCCGATATCTACCAACTGACAAAGGAAGAGAACCCAGCTCCTATGAGCACTGTAAGGCTTCTTATTTAAAACATCTTTTTAGCTGAGATTTGTAGCATGGATTTGCTAAGCTGAAAAGCTAAGCAGGACTGTATCTGCCCCAACATAGGGCACTTGAAAGGGAACAAATAAGGAACATGGTCACTACCACTGGCTGAGCCTATGGTACTGCTCCTGGCACTCTGTTTCCATGCTCTACGTACATATGTCTCTAAATCCTCATAACAACCCATTTTAGAGATGAAGAAACTAGGGAAGAGTCAAGAGCCTTGCCCAAGGACAAGGAAAAAATGAAGTTGACATTCAAAACAAAACAAAAATACGTTTCCAGATAATTAACTTTCAACCGCTAGCCAGTCCTTCTTTTATTTGAAATGAAATAATCTCACTGTAAAGACAACTCTTAAAATGTAAAGGGATTATCAGATACCCATTCTATTACACTATTAAAAGGTAAATTTCAAAATCTCTCCACAGAAACTCTAGGGAAGCCACTAGAGCCGTGGGAAGTGTATTGTGTATTTCTGTATACATTATATCACATAATCTTCAGATCCCAAAGAGGATGGCACAGATGGGTATTAAAACATTCAACTAACAAATGAGTATCCTCCAGAGTCAGTAAATGAATACCACCACAAAGCTTCTAAGTGGCAAAGGCTCAGTTCATTCATAAAGGACACCTTTGGAAATATTCTGTCCTCTTTGTCCAAATGAATCAAATTTCATGAGGTGACTATAACCTCCATTTTATATAAGATTACACAAGAATGGTTTAAAGCTCAGAACACAAAGAAACTTAAACAAAGTAAATATTAGATATCAACAATATCTTCCGAGGAAAGGAGTAATCCATAGCTGTTTCAATCCTGGCAGAGTAACAAGGAATCTGTCAATGGCAGGGATAAAAAGATACAAGCTTATCTGATAACAAACTTTTAACCTTCATATGTGAGCTAAAATGATGGATTAAAATCACCAGGAGCCCCTAACACACAGCCAAGTCTGCATCCATCTGCCAAGTCTTTCCTGGCAACACATATGGATAGTGCATAAAGATATGGGGCAGGAGAATTGAGAGATCATCTCTCTCTGGCACCGGTGAACACCCCTGGCTGAAAGTAGGAGGCTGAAATCTGGAGGAAGTCAGAAGAACTGAGAGAAATTCCTCTAAAGAACAGGACAAAAAGAGATCTCCTGAGCAGGAGAAAGCCACAGACTAGAAAGTAAAGAACTCAACAGTGTCCAAAAACACTAGTAGTCAAGCTATAAAACAAAGAATCTCCCACTCTTCAGAAAGATAGCAGCTAGGCTCTTAAGCATAGGAGATCACCAATGTCCTACTGGGGCTCAGATTCAATGCTCCATTAAAATCAAAGTCCTGATCCCAATCTTAAAGCAATAGAGAGCCAGTGGTGACCAGTATCTAATATTACTACAAAGCTCTGCCCTAGCTCAGAACTCCACATTAACAGGGTGACAAAGAAAAGACAGGCCCTTTTTGGGGAAGTAGATATTCCTCAGACTTTATTATTTTTTTTAACATTTATTTTTTAGTTTTCAGCGGACACAACATCTTTATGGTGCTGAGGATCGAACCCGGGGCCGCACACATGCCAGGCGAGCACACTACTGCTTGAGCCACATCCCCAGCCCTTCACTATTCTTTAGTATACAACATAATAAATCACAATAAAACATGATCCATTAGAAAACAATCAACAGAGGTAGGTAGACTCATACTTGACCTTGATATTGCAATTTTAAAAAAGATGAAACTATGATAAGTGTACTAAAGAATCTAGTGAAAAGATGAGCAGATAAACAAGAAAAAGTAAAGAATTACAAGAGAATTAAATAGGAACTAAAAAGCATATAGAAAAACTATAAATGAAAAATTTTAACTTTGAAAATAAAGAACACATTCAATTAGCTTACCAGAAACCTGGATACAGAAGTTCTATGATTAAAAAAAAAAATGGAGGAAAAAATCCAGACGCCAACAAGGAAAAGAGTGTGGCAGAAAAGAGTTTGGCTTTCTACTCAAAGAAATAATGTCTATAAATTTTCCAAATGTGCTAAAAGACATTAACTCACAGATCCAAGAAAATCAGTCAACCCCAAGGAAGAAAAACACAAAGAAAACCATATCTAGACATATCACAGTCAACCTGCTAAAAACTAAAGACAAAGAAAATTTTCAAAGCAATCTGAAGAAAAAAAAGACATACTACTTATAGTATGCAAGAAGAGCAACATTAAAGAAGGCTACCTTTTGTCAAAAATAATCAAAGTCAGAATACAGTCGCCTGGTATGGTTAAATTTTGAGGGAAAAGAAAAACAACTTTGCACAGGATTCTTTATCCAGCAAAATATATATACAAAGAATTCCCACAACTAAATACAAAAATGAAAACAAACAATCCAATTATGAAACATACAAAAGACAAGATACATTTCGCCAAACGAGAGATGAATGGTAAAATAAGCAGATAAAAAGGTGGTCAGTATCATCAGAGCCATTAGGAAAATTCAAAAAAAATCCATGATGAAATATGATTACTCTGTTAGAACAATTAAAATAAAAATTAAGACAATACCCAATCTGGTAAGGATAAAAAGAAAATAAATCACTCCTAACACTGCTACTTAGAAATAAAAAATGGTATGGCTACTGTGGAAAATGGCTCATCAGTTTCTTATAAAATTAAGCATACACTTGCCATTCAACCCGGTGATCATACTCACAGGTATTTATCCTAGAGAAATGGAAACATTCATCTAAAAACCTGTACACAATGTTCATAGCAGCTCTATTTATAATACCAAAATACTGGAAACAATGCAAATATTGTTTGGGTTAATAGCTGGACAAACTCTGTTATATCCACACAATGGTATACTTGAGTGAGCAATAAAAAGGAATGAACTATTGATACACACACCAACCTGGAAAGAATTCTACCAGCATTTGCTTAACATAAGTAAATCTTAAAAGGTTACATATTGTATGAAAAATGACATGACTAACAAATGGAGAACAGGGAACAGGGATAGAGAAGGAGATGGAGAAGAATACAAAGAAATGGCATGAAGGAGATCTTTGTGGTAATAAAACAACACTTGTGGCAATCATTCAAATATACACATGATAAAATCGCACAGAGCTTTATACAAACATACATACATGGATGCATCTTAAAATATAGGAAATGCTAAATAGATCCTTAAGATGTTAACAATAATGTACTGATAGATATCAACTTCCTAGTTTTTACTACACTATAAGCCATAAAAGATGCCACCACTGGGGAAGCTGACAAAAGGTTCCTAGAATTCTATGAGTTTTTTTATGTTTTGTTTTTTCAATATCCTTTATAATTTTTCCTCAGCAAGGTTATGAGGCAGAACTTTCATAACCTCTAGTCTTTCTCATTCCCAACCAACCATTACCATTCAATAGGCAAAAGCAACATGCTTAGGGAGACCTATGCTTCCACAGAGCTGGTATGGACCAAAATCAACTCCTCAGTAACACTACATACAGGTTAAAAATTCACAAGATAAATGATCCTTCCATAACAAGCTGATTGATTCATTGATTGTTTTTTAGAGAGGTTGGAGGGTTTGTTGCATTTCCATTTTTGTTACAGTACACATACACACTCATTCTCATTCTCTCTCTCTCTCTCTCTCTCTCTCTCTCTCTCTCTTAAATTTGTTCATTCATTCGTTGAATCTACCAATATACTGCATGGTAGGGACTCCCTTCAAACCACAAATCACAATATCACCTAGAAACAGTACTCAATATGCTACAGAAATTTAAAGATCAATTCCTAAAATGCAAAATGTTAGACTGTTTAAATGTTTGTGAAAAGACTAAACTGAAGGAAAAAAAAAAAAAAGCTGTACCGAGTTGTGTAACACTACAGAAACTCCCTTTAAAAACAACCAATGATAGTTAATACACACAGGCAAAAAAAAAAAAAAAAATATCTTTTAGAAAAAATTTCCTGAGGGCTGGAGTTGTGGCTCAGTGGTAGTGTGCTTGCCTAGCACATGTGAAGTGCTGGGTTCGATCCTCAGTACCACAAAATAAAGGTATTATGTCCAACTACAACTAACTAACTAAGTAATAAATAAATAAAATCCTGAACATACAATTCTCAAGAAACTGATAAGAATATCCTGTTAGAGGTATAAAAATTAAGAAAATATTGTATTACATACTGAATTATGTCTCTCACTCCTAAAACCAATTCATATATTGAAGCTCCAACCCCTAATATAATTGTGGTTAGAGAAAGGACCTTTATTAAGGCTAAAATGGTCAAAACCAAGAGGATTGGTGCCCTTATAAGAAGAAGAAGAGGTACCAAAGTTTATTCTCTGCACTTTCTCAGAGGAAGAGCCATGTGAGGTCAAAATATTCATATGCAAGTGAGGAGAAGATTCCTTGCCAGGAACCAAACTCTGCCAGAGCCTTGACTTTAGGCTTCTCCCACTCTTTGAAACGGCCACACAGCCTACAGTATTTTGTCATAGCAATGTCTACTATTTAAGCCACATAGTCTCTGGTATTTTGTCATAACAGTTACAAGGAGGAAAAAAAACCTACTAGAATTCACTCAAAACACACACACACACACACACACACACACCCCTCTAATATAATATTCTGGAATCTGTCCTGAAAATAAAATGTTTCAAATTAATGTAAATTACCTTCTTAAAAAGTCAACTGTGGGGCTGGAGTTGGGGCTCAGTGGCAGAGTGCTTGCCTAGCATGTGTGAGGCAGTGGGTTTGATTCTCAGAACCACATATAAATAATTTTTTAAAAAAATTGAAAAAAATAATGATCCATTGACAACTAAAAATATATTTTAAAGTCAACTGTCAGAATAATGTTATTGTTGGCAATTAATCAGTTAAATAAAATAGTTTACAGAGGTTGATAACATCATAAACTTCATTAAAACTGCAGCCAGGTACAGTGGCACATGACTATAATTCCAGTAGCTCAGGAGGCTGAGGCAGAAGGATTACAAATTCAAAGCCAGCCTCAGCAACTTGGTGAGGTCCTAAGCAACTTAACAAGACTCCGTCTCAAAATTTAAAACATAAAATAAAAAAGGGCTGGGAATATGACTCAGCAATAAAGTGCCCCTGAATTCTATTACTGGTACCAAAAACAAACAAACAAACAACAAAACAAACAAACAAACAAAAAAACCCTACAATACAGCAACCTTATTGGTACAAAGAATAAACAAAGCCCAGAAAAATTAGACTTATTCTGACATAGAAAGCATAAGAAAAAGAATTCCCCCTTTCCTCTGATGTCCTTTTGAATTACTACCTAATATGTTCTCCAGTAAATAAGATGTCCATTCTGAAGTGACAGCTGAGTGTACTAAGATTAACACACAACAGTAAGCCAACTGAGATGCAAGGAAGCACCTCAAGAATTTAAGCCACCAACACCAGTTGTTCCTAACATTCTCACAATTTGGGCCCTGGACCTTTCTTTCTCTTCTCTCTCCACTCTTTTCTTCCTGATTTCATCCAGCCTCAAGTTTTCAAATGTCACATTTTCAATGACAACCCTCAAATTCACATATTTAGCCCAGAATACTACCTTGAATTCTGAAGTTATACACAGCCAACTCAACAGCTTCATGCAGATATCTGACATACACCCTAATTTCACATGCCCAGCTTGCAACTCCTGACTTGCAATCTGGTGTTCAAAGGCTTTTCCATCTCAGTTCATGGCAACTACATATCTTAACTGCTCATGTCAAAAACCTGGAATATTTATATATTCTCTCCCTCATTCTCCTTACATCAGATCCACCAGCAAATTCTACTATCAGTTTACTTTTTAAATAGATCAAAATTAAACCATTTCCTTCTATTGCTTCCATCCTAACCTGTTCTCCAACTGGTCAACAACTGTTTACTCTCCAACATCATGTTTTCCTACTCTACATGGAAGCCAAAACCCTTCTAATGACCTAAGAGAGCCAGTAGATCTGCCTCCTTCCCTCCCCTATCTCTTATTCTCTCTCTCTCTCTCCCTCTCCCACCTCTTTTATTCTATTTTAGCCCTCCTCTCTGTTCTTTACAAGGTAAGAAACCACCAGAAGTCCTTTGCTTCTCCTACCATCTGTCCTGTAATGTTCTTCTTCACCCACCCCACCTCAAAATGGTTTGTGCTACACACCTCCTTTAAATCTCTGTTCAAACATTACATCCTCTGACCCTACTCCAATAAAATTGTAACCCCAAATTTCCTGACTCTCTTCAATGATTCCTCCTTCTTCAGTAGCACAGACCATTTTCTGATCTGTGTGCATTATAATTTACTAACTTATCTCCTTTACTGCCTATTCTACCATGAGAATTTCAGCTCTGTGAGGGCAGGGCACAGCAGGAATTTTTAAATATTTTGTTCATTCATGTCCAGTGCCCTTAAGTGGGCATGGCATACAGTAGGTGTTCAATGACTAGTTGATAAAAGAATGGAAAATTTATGTGACATTTTATTCTAATAGGTTATATAGAAAAAACTAGAGAATTATAAGATTATCCAGCTTTGGATATATACCTGACCTTCTATATCTGCAGGTTCCACATCTGCAGATTCAACAACCACGGGTCAAAAATATTCAGAAAAAAAAAATTGTATCTGTACTGAACATTTACAGACTTTTTTCTTATAACAACTATATACAAAGCATTCAACATTGTATTAGGTTATTATAAGTACCTAGAGATGACTTAAAGTATATGGCCAGATGTGCATAGTTTATAACCTAAGGGGCTTGAGCATCCAAAAGGGTCCTGGAATCAATCCCCCTCTAATACTGGTATGTGATGTTTTATTTAGGCCTCTTCTTTGTACACCCTTCCTTGATAATCTTACCTAAGAATATCAACTAGATCTGTCTCCACTTAAATCTCACCCAAATTACATTCTGTGAGTAGGGTATCCTCTGATTTAAGACCACATTTAAAGATGACATCTATGGGGAGAAAAACATTTAAAGGAATTTAAAGAAAAAGAAAATAAAGAGAACAATCAACAATTTTCTACCTTTTTTAGTTTTTTTCCCCTTTTTAATAAAATAGGTCAAAATTCAAAAACATTACAGAAGCAAAAGTAAATGCCATATTACATCTTTACACAGAAATTAAGATATAGCAATCTCACTAGTACTGAAACAACTAAAAACAATGTCACAAATTTTCCTGAGTGTGATTAAACAAGAAAAAGAACTATCTTAACAGAAGGTCAAGGATAAGAAATTAACAGGATAGAAATAAAAGCATAGAGACTTCAAACCCAAAGAACATCCTGACAATGCTTTGCAAACAGAGGACTGACAAAGCATATTAATGAGAAATACTGTTAGAATGCTACTCAGATATGGGTCTTCAGTTTCAGCTTCCCCAAAGGAATAAGTTCCAAAGGGGAAGTAACACAAACAAAAGCTAAAGCATGTTCATATTTTCCACTCATTCCCATACACCTGATCTTAGAGGAGGTAAGCCTTCATCTGCCCTTTCATATGTCAAGGAACAGAGGGATAGCCAGTCAAGAAATAAATGCAAAGGAAATGTGAAAATGACTTAGATAGCACTGCCTTGGTTTTAATCCAATGTTAAGAAGCAGGACAATTATGCTCACTAATATTAAAATCTACAGATAGGCTGGGCATGGTGGTGGAGGCCTGAAATCCGAGTGGCTCAGGGGGCTGAAGCAAGAGGATGGAAAGTTTAAGGGCAGCCTCAGCAATTTAGAGAGGTTCTAAGCAACTCAGTGAGACCCTATCTTTCAATAAAATACAAAAAAAAAAAAAAAAAAAAGGCTGGGGATGTGGCTCAGCGGTGGAGCGCCCCTGGTTCAACCTCTAGTACCAAAAAATCTACAGCTATATTTAGCCAAACTGAGAATATATATGTATTCAAGATAATCCAAGCATGATATAGGACATTCCCTCCAAGGCAGAAGTTGTGGTATATCCCAAACTACACTATTATTTTTAATTTAATTTTAAGGTTTTTGCATATATAAATCTTCAAACTCATCTGGGCTTAGGAAAAGTAAAGAGAGAAAAGATTTTAAAACTAGATAAAGGCAAAGTTTTTCTAAAAGTTATTAACAGGGTATCCTATTTTATTTTTAACATTCGACTATGCCAAAATAGCAAGACCCCTTATACAAATACATTTATCAATCATGCCACAGCACACTGAAATCTCTAGTAATAAGGTCCTCTCTTAGTAGGACCTTACTGCTTGCATATATAAATCACTTTCTACACCACACAACTGTTTGTCCCTGCTGGGCTCAATCTGTAGCAAAGATATGATATCTACTAATAACAAGAGCTCCCACCTACCAGGGACCACTTTCCTTATTACTTTCTTTCTTTTTTTAATTTAAAGATGTTTATTTTTAAGTTGGCTTCATTCATCTATTTTCATGTGGTGCTGAGGATCAAACCCAGGGCTTCACAAGCACTAGGCAAGCGCTCTACCACTGAGCCACAACCCCAGCCCCTCCTTATTACTTTCCAGGCAGGAACTTGCTCTCTCTACCCCACCTTAGCCAATCCCGAAATCAACTACTTTTATCACTAAACTTCAGGCTTTATTGGAAGTTAAAATCTTTTCCAAACTAGCAAGTCTCACAAAATAAGATTCCCTATGTAATCCACCAAATTGGCTCAATAAAAACAGGAAGGAACCAAGGAATGATCCATCCACTAATTACTTGAAAAGTAGACATTAAAAAATGTTCAACCTCATGCAGCATAAAGAAATGCAAATTAGAGCCAAAATACAATGACTTTTTATTTATTAGATTAACAAAATAAAAACATGAAGCCAGGCGTGGTGGCACAGGCCCGTAATCCCAGTAGCTTGGGAGGCAGAGGCAGGAGGATCACAAGTTCAAAGCTAGCCTCAGCAATTTAGTGAGATGCTAAGCAACTCAGTGAGACCCTGTCTCTAATAAAATACAAAACAGGGCTAGAGATGTGGCTCAATGGTCGAGTACCCCTGAGTTCAATTCCCAGTACCAAAAAAAAAGAAAAAAATTAAAATGTGAAAAATCCCACTGTTGGCCAGGATTTGAGGACACAAATACCCTCACACTCTATTGGTGGAAGTGCAGACTGTCAATTAAGCATTCTAAATATGCAAAGGGGCCACAAGACCAAATGAGGCTCTAGAGGAAAGAACACTTCCCAAAAGATAATCAGTGTTGACAACGGAATACAGGAAGTCTATTTGGGACTACTATGTAACTTTAGAAACCCAGGACTGTTTATCCCACTGTGTAGTTTTGATTTTCTCTGGTCATACATTTTCTGGGGCAGTGAAAATGTACACTAAGAGGTATGCTTTAAGGAGCCCCACAACCTGGCATAGCCCATTTCTACTGTGTACAAAATAAACAGAACTTGAGGATTCAGTAAACTGATTTCCATTTCAATTTTTTAAAATTTACTCTCCAGAACTGTTTTCTATTTATATTCTCATTTTCCCTAAACTCCCTTCTTTCCTCTTACGCATTTCAATAATGACAATTTATATCAACTTATCTGATTATCATACTTATTTTCACGTAAGAACATTACTAACAGTTCCTCAGTTCCTTAACAGACTGACTATTGTAACCAGACTCAACAATTTTAACATCTTACCCTCTACCTAAGGATATTATTTTGATGAAATTATATGACTGCTATTAGGCTTTTCTTAGAAGTTTTCTGTTTTGTTTTTAGTTCCTGTGGCAATCAGTGAATCCCCAAAGCAATTTTCCTAAAGGACAAAAAAACTTCTGGTCTCTTCATTTTAAAAACTCAATTTAATGATGACTGTCATTCACCAACAGCTGAAGGTCAATTTTCTCTCATCATTTGTTCCATCATTTCCCAATCT
Organism: Ictidomys tridecemlineatus; assembly: GCF_052094955.1. NCBI lineage: Eukaryota > Metazoa > Chordata > Mammalia > Rodentia > Sciuridae > Ictidomys > Ictidomys tridecemlineatus. The sequence goes on from NC_135482.1 coordinate 116,983,509, forward strand.
GCAACAGAATTATACAAACTATAGATCTGATTTGCCCTTCAAAACGTAGAGTTTGACTTTTGAGAATTATCACAGCCTTGATTGTCTTCTATAAATCAACCATTCTGTAAAGCGGCTCTTGCCTAACAATGAACACTCAGAAAGGGAAGAAGATACATAGATACTTATTTCAATCATAATAGCCAACTATGACAACACAAAGAATTCAAGCTTTCAAACCACTTTATTCTGCTGAAGATGTAATCATGTTACATGCTTCAAAAATAATATACTCCCTCATCCTGTTTTTGGAGAACTCTGAAAATCTAGACAATATGCTTCCTTTCAAAACACCAACTGGTCTCAGAGGAAAAGAAAGATACAGACAAATGATCTTGCCAAGAACCATTTCTGTAGTCTCTCTTAGTAGAGTAGCCCTTTCAGTGGCTACAAAAATTTAAATTCAATCCTTGATTGGACTGATGATATATCACCTTTTATTTATTCACAACTGAATTTTAAAACAAAAATGAGCTCAGGGAACTCTGTTTCCAATTTTTGCAAGTATAAGTACCCCTCTGCAGTGCTAAAAAATTGTAAGGATTTGTACAATAGCTCTACCTAGTGACTAATAAAAATACAGAGAAAAAAAGTTGTAAATATACAGTAAAGTAATCTCAGCAAACGGAGGTAACTCCATATTGGCTCACTATATTTTCCTCTGTACTCAATATTTAAAATGATGTCTACTCTTCTGATGATACCAAAGCAATTTATAGCAAATAACCGGGATGGCTCCTCTGTCCTTGGCCTCAAGCTCCCCAAATGGGAGAGTGAGAAATCTCACTAGAGGCTTGTGAGAGAGAATGAGCACGGTTCAGAGTGGACATTTATTGGGGGGACTCTAGATTCTTTAGAAATTTCCATCCAATGAAAGTCAAGGGGGGCAGGGACACAAGGACAGGTAAGGTAACTGGATCCCTGGGGATGTAGGAAGGCACACCCATGCATGAAGACACATTTGCATTTTCTCTACCCTAAGGACTTGGGCTACCATCTTCAGTTACTTAAGCAACCAGATCACAGGGTGATGGACACAGGGATCAAGAGAGGAAGTAAATGCTGGTCACATGCCTCCCACAGGGCTCATTCATTTGTTTCCCTTGCATAATCCATGCTCACACTAACTAGCAGGAATGTTACCTTCTGGTGGAAAAGGGTAATAGCAAGAGTCTATACCATGTCTACATAATGCTGAACTCATGTTCTTCCCCACAACACCAAAAAATGAAGTTCAACAAAAAAATAAATAAACTAGGCAAAGTTACCATGTATGTGAGATTTTGTAAAACACCAAAAACGAGAGGGAAACAAAAAAAAAAAGGTCTTCTTAGTAGAAGAATGCTATTACTTTCAATCTTATTTCCTATACTGGCACTGCAATTTAACATTTGTCTGAAATAAGATTACCCACCTATACAGGCCATGGAATATTAAAATGTTTAAATGTATTTGTCTACTATCCCAAAATTAATTAATGGTAAACAAAAATATAATTACCATAATTAATTTGCTCAACATCCTCTTTTCCCTTCTCTTGCTAGAATATTTTACTTTTTTATTGAATCTAGTTTGTCTCTTTTTGATGTTTTTACAGGAATTATAATTTTTTTCCAAAATTTTAAGGTCAAATCCTACTTAGATGGTTTGAGATAAACAAAATTGACAAACCAACCTTTGGCTAGACGGACAAAGAGAGAGGAAAGACACAAATTGGCAAAATGGGGTGGGGGGGGTCAGGGGTGGAGACACTGATCACTACACTACCAATAATAAAAAAATTTACAAGAGTTGTAAGAAAATATAATGAATTTTTAAATTATGAAACCAAACCAGGCAATGAAAAAGAAAATTTCTGGAAATTATAAACAACTGACTACAAAAGAAAGAAAAAGGGTTAATAAATCTGTAACAAGAGATTGAATTATAGTAATTAAAAACCTTCCTATATAGAAAAGTTTAGGTTCAAATGGCTTCACAGATGAGTACTTAAAGAATAAACATCCTTCACAAACTTTCCAGAAAGTAAAAGATAAAACACTTCCTAATTCATTCCAGGAAGCCAGTTTTACCAATGCCAAAGTTATAAGCAGCACAAGAAAACTATAATTTAGTTTCCCTCATGAATACTTATGTAAAAATCCTCAACAAAATATTAACCAACAAAATCTAGCAACATATAGGAAGAATATACACCATAAAACAAGTGGAATTCATTTTAGGAATACAAGGTTGGTTTAACCTCCAAAAAGTCAATTAACACAATATATAATATCAATAAAGAATGAAACCACATGGCCATCTCAATAAATGCATAAAAAACATTTCTTAAAATTCAATACCCATTCATGATTATTATTGTTCATTAAAGAAGTTAAATAATGTTGAGAACACTACAGTACATAACATCAGATAAGACACACTGAGGAAATAAAGGCAAAATGCATAAAATGAAAAAGGTTATTCTTAGATTGTTACTCTTAGGGACACGAAAGGTTAGGGTTGCTCACAAGAGATCCAGGGATAGTTGGATGCGGAACCAACAGGTGGAGCATGAAACAGAAATGATGAGGATCTCTGGGACTATGTCTTTATCAAGGGGTGCTGCTACACTTTACACATTCCTCGGGAGTTCTACATTGGATAGTTTAAAAAACACATGCACAAAGGGGAGCTTATGCCCTGACTCTGGTTTGCCTATTAGGTTTTATCACAGTCAGGGCTGTAGGGTGTGTTGGGTTTTGGCTCATTCTCATTGAGCACAAGAAAGCTGTATTACAAGCAACATACTAAGAGGGGAAGTTTAAAGTAGAAGAAATGTGGCAGGACTTGAGTGAACAACAAACACAGCCTAACATAAAGCCTAAAATGGATGCTGAAGCAGCAACCATATTAACCTTATGACAGTAGTATAAAATGCTAGAGTCTGGGGTGATGGATATGGCAATTGCCCTGATCATTACTCATTGTACATATCTATTGAAATGGCACACTAAATCCCATTAATACGTACAATTACTATGTGTTAAACAATTGATATGTGTCAATTATAAACAGAAAATATATTTTTTAAAGGCTTATAGAGCAAGAATAGAGGAAAACTTATTAACCTGATAAAGGGCATAAAAAAAAATCCTGCTACTAGTATCACACCTAATGGTGAAAGGATGAATGCCTTCCCCCTAAAATCAATACCAAACAAGAATATCTACTCTTACCACTTGCAACTCAAGGCAAACACATAATGAATGAACTTTTAAGCATTAAAAACTATATTTCATAATGAAAAATAAGTTATTAATATCTATGAACCAAATGATATAACTACAGTGGATTCAAGGGGAAACAAACAGAAAAATATTAGAAATGAAAGACCTATGTATTACTCAGTACAAAACAGATCAAGAGGAAAAAAGTTAGTAAAAATTAAATTATCTACATAATAGACTCATAGGGATAAAACAAAAATGTAAATAATCTAAACAATATAACCAATAATGTAGTTGGGAGAGGGGTATATACTCATCACTACACTTGATAAAAATATAAACTCAGTATTTTGAAAATTCACAGAAAAATTATCACTATAGTGCACAAAATCATTAATATGGTCTTAAAATAAAAGTATCACTAACAGTATCCTTCTATCACAATATAAATTAAAAAAGAAAAATGAGATTACAAAGATTAAAAACTAAAAATGATAGAAATAATTTGTTAAAAGGAGAGTGGCTGAACTGTGGTAAAAAAAACAAAAAAACAAAAAACAAAAAAAGACCCAATAGAGTATTTCATAGCAAAAAGAATTCAAATAGCCAAAAGATTGTAAAAAATGCTCATCATCACTAACCACCAGGGAAATGCATATTAAAATCAATATTAAGACTAACAGCCCATGTGTTAAAAGGGCTATTAAAAAAAAAAAACAAAGATAACAAACACTAGCAAAGGTATGGATAACAGAGAACCTATATGCACTGATGAAAACTTAATACAACATCATGAAAATGTAGTATGTAGGGGGATCCTCAGAAAACTAAACGAAGAATTACATATGGATCCAGCAGCCTCACTTCTGGTTATATATCCAAGGGAAATGAAATTAGTATACAGAAGAGAGATCTGAGTCCCATGTTCATTACGACATTATTCATAACAGCTAAGATATGGAAGCAGCCTAGGCAAACATCATCAAAAGAATAGATAAAGAAAATGTGATATACACAATGGAATGCTATTCCCATAAAAAGGGGAAAATCCTGGCTGGGCACATTGGTGCAAGCCTGTAACCCTAGCAAGTTACAAGCCTGTAATTTGGTAGGCTGAGACAGGAAGATCACAAATTCAAAGCCAGTCTCAGCAACTTAGTGAGGCTCTAGGCAACTTAGCAAGACCAGGTCTCAAATACAATATAAAAGGGCTGGGGATGTGGCTCAGTGGTTAAGTGGCCCTGGGTTTAATTCCTGGTACAAAAAAAAAAAAAAAACAAAGGAGGTGGGGAATCCTATTGGTGCTGTTTGGATATGATGTGTCCCAAAAGACTCCTATTAATACATGAATATTCAAAGATGAAATGATTAGACTCAGAGTTGTAACCTAGTTAAATGCACTGTTTGGTAACTAGAGGCAAGTGGGGTGTGGCTAGAAGAGGTCATTCACTGGAGGCATGTCCTTAAAACGGTTCATCTTCCCTGCTATTCCTTCCCTATTCTCTCTCTCTCTGCTTCCATAGATGAAGCGCTCCTCCACCCCCTTCAGCCTTGATGTTCACCTCAGGCCCAGAGCTCAAGTTGGCAGACCACGGAATGAATCTCTGGAATCATAAGCCAAAATAATTTTTCCTCCTCTAAGTTGTTCTTGTCAGTCAGGTATTTTGGTCTCAATGACAAAAGTGACTAACCTATCATCTGTGACAACATGAATGAGCCTGGGGGACAAAACGGGGCAGTCTCTAGGAAGAGGAATTTGTCAGTTCTAACAAAATTACCTATGCTTTTATCCTTCAATACAGAAATATAACTTTGAGGACTTTACCCCCAAGTTTAAAACCCACAATACAAAAATATGCATGTACAAGTTTATTCAATAAAATACTATTTGTAATTGCACAATATTGGAAACTACCTAAATGCCCAAACATAGAAAAATGAGTGAACAAGCTTCATCATGTCCCATTTTGTGGAAATGTACTAGGCAATTGTAAAATTATTTAATTAATTAATAAGGAAAAGCTTTAAGATCTGTGCAAAGGAATTTTAAGAGTTCATTTTGAAGTGAAAAATGCAAAATACAAAATAATATACTATTATGTAACCTTCTGGTATTGAAAGAAAAGGAAATAACATACATGTAATACTCCCCACAAAAGACACCAGCAAACAATATGGTTGGTTACATAAAAGGGTAGAAAGAGGAAAGCCAAAGAAAGAGTTCCTCTGAAACTATAACACTGTTGTGCATTTTTTACTTTGGGGAACATGTTAAATTATGTTAAAATTTGATTATGTTAAAAACTCAAAGGACTGAAACCGGACCCTTGAATACAATTGATTTATTGTCAATGGATAACTAAAGCACATTCAAGGGAGGAATTTATACATTTAACTTAAAATTAAATTTGGAAGAATTATCCATTTAATCTAAAATTAAAATCTATCAGTATAAATGTTCATATACCTTCTTAAAAACCTTTTACTACCTAAAACATCTTTTGTGACTTTCCCTTTTTTCACCGCTGGCATTAGTTATTTGGCCCTTCTGTATTTTTGAAATTCCTTAATCTCACAAAATGTATTAAAGTCATCAGTCTTTTCAAAAGAATGCCTAGCACCATAGTAGTTCTCTATTACACATCTGTTTTCTAGTTTACTAATTTCTCCTTTTGTTAATGTCCATCTTCTTCCCCTGGATTTAATTTGCTGCTCTTTTCTAACTTCTTATGACTAATGCTTAGATCACTAAAAATGTTTATGATTTTCTCCTTCTTAACATTTGCATTTAATGCTATGAACTTACCTCCAAGCATGACTTCACCTCCACCCCACAAATACCGATGCAGAATGTTTTCATATGAATTCTATCCAAAATATTTTCTAATTCCCACTGTAATATCTTCTTGCACCATGGGTTATTTATAAAATATTTTCCAGGTACCTTTTGTTATTGATTTTAGTTTAATTAGTTTAATTTAGAGAACACTATTTTATTTCAATCGTTTCTAATATACTGAAATTTGCTTGCCCCAAGAAGCTGATAGCTTAGGTTAATTCCATGTTAATGTAAAGTCACAGATCTTAAGTGAAGCATCTAGACAGTGCAGGCAAGCTTATTAATTGTGGCATTCAAGTCCTTACTAAATTTTGTCCTATCAGCTTCAGAGACAGTATAAAACAAAATAAAATAAAAATCTCCCCGAGTAATTGAGATTTTATTTTCTCTCTCCACTTCTTTTTGAAACCTAGATTATAATCATGAAAATTCTTTCTAGATGGTTTGGACTTCCTATTAGAGAAGAGAAAGGTAATAGACCTCCTTCCTCTACACTTACAAAAATGGCAGCAACTGTTTCAAATTATTATTATCAAAAATAGTTCAATAACATCTATCTCAAAAATATAATCACTTTTATAAACATTCTCCAGAGTTTAATTGGGCCATATCCGTAACTCCAGACACCACACCAATTTGTTTAATTACTGAGGTACATTTTGCAACTAATTCATACCACTGGGTATATGGGGAAAACAACAATGTTCTACATTCCACAGACAAATTACCATGACTTTTCTCTAGTCCCATGATACTGATTTTTCCAAATCAAAAGTACCTTGGTCCTGCTCTCTGGCAAGCAGTGTAAATTTCATCCTTTCCATTAGTATCTGTGCTATTATATCCTACTGAGCTGAGACACTGCTTCAGAATCACTCTCCTCATGCTCCACAGAGCCACCACAGGCACTGACACCTGACCTAAAAGACTAACTACCATCTCTGCTCTAGCAGAATCTTCCAGGATCTGGCTGAGTACCTATTCTCACAGTCAAATAGTTGGGGCAAATGCTTATATGCAAATAAGAATCTCAAAACTCAGGTACAGAATCAGCCTTAAGTGGCACCCTCCAAGTTCTCAATGAGGCATTGTCTCCCAATTTAGAGAGAAATTCAAGATAACTTTTGCTTTCAAGATAACTTTTGCTTCTCCACAAAGGGCAGAACATTACAATAATCTCTTTACTATGCTATTACACCAACAAGCCCCTGGAGGACAGGAATGTGTGATTCATCCAGATGGCCACAGCAACTAGCCATGCCTCACATGTACACATCCTCCTTCTACTCTTGTCCCCCTGCAATCCATCCTCTGTACAACAGTCCTGGTGATGCTTTATAATCAAAATCAAATGATATCCTTTCCTTGATCAAAACCCTGCAATGGCCTTCATCTGATTCTGAGTAAAATCCAAATTGTCATCACAGTCTATCTGGCCCTACATGATCTGGCCCCTAGTACTACCTGACATTATTCAACCCTCATTCACACTGCCCTCCCTGCTGCTACTCAAGCACCTGAAAGGTATACTCCCCCACAAGGCTCTTTCCCAAAATGTTTGGTAGCTCATTCCTTCACCTTCATTCATGTCTTTGCTTAAAGTTCATCTCAGTGAGGCCTTTACTGACCATTCTGTCAAAACTAGCAGTCTATGACATTCTCTGCCCTCACTTGCTTTAAGTTCCTTATAGTTATTACTACTATATATACTTAGATGTTGTTTACTACCTTTATGCCCCACTAGAGAATGTGAGTCCTATAAGAAAAGGAAAAAAAAAATCTGCTTCCAAATCAGCAGCCAGGAATTTTCACTGTAAAGAATCAAGATAGTAAATAGTTTATATTTGGTGAATTAGGTCTCCATCTCCAATACTCACCTCTTCCCTGGGGCCCTGAAACAGCCACACACAGTACATAAACAAACAGGAATGTCTGTATTTGAACAGTTTTCTTACAAAAATCAAGCAAAAAGTTAAGTATGGCCCATAGGCTTTAGTTTGCCAACCTCTGCTCTAGAACAGGCCTGATATACAGCAGCATACTGACTTCAAGTTAATCAACCACTCCTCTTTGGTCTTTAAAGCTACCTTTAATTAACAACACAAAATACCAGTACTCCGAGCTCATCAGAAATAATAACATCACTCTTGCATACATCGTCCACTAAAAATCCATTTGAGATCAATTATATTGCTGAATGACTGAAGGATATGCAATGTGTTCATTCTTTCCACTATTGGGTATATTAACCAGGTTTGTTTGACCCTCTGCATAATCATCTTTAATTAAGTTGCATTTTTACTTCATTTAAGAACATTACAATAATAAGCCTTACAAAAACCACTGCTCTAATATGAAGATTCCTTGGAAAACTGGGAATGGAAACACCATTTAACCCAGCTATCCCTCTCCTCGGTTTATACCCAAAAGACTTAAAAACAGCATACTGCAGGGACACAGCCACATCAATGTTTATAGCAGCACAATTCACAATAACTAAACTGTGGAGCCAACCTAGATGCCCTTCAGTGGATGAATGAATAAAAAAAATGTGGCATATATACACAATGGAATTTTACTCAGCAATAAAAGATAATAAAATCATGGCATTTGCAGGTAAATGGATGGTGTTGGAGAAGATAATGCTAAGTGGAGTTAGCCAATCCCCAAAAAACAAACGTCAAATGTTTTTTCTGATAGAAGGAGGCTGACTCATGGTGGGGTAGGGAGGGGGAACATGGAAGGAATAGATGAATTCTAGATAGGGAACAGGGGTGCGAGGGGAAGGGATGGAGCAGGGGATTAGCAAGGATGGTGGAATGTGACAGATATCATCATCCAAAGTACATGTATAAAGACATGAATTGGTGTCAACATACTTTATATCCAACCAGAGATAGGAAAAAATGTGCTATATACATGTGATAAGAATTATAATGCATTTCGCTGTCAATTTTTTAAAATCAATTAAAAAAAAACACTGCTCTATGGGCTATTAAGAATGTCACTGAGTACATCATCTACTATGCTACATCTCTGGTTTAACTACCATCTACAATACCAAACTACAGTGCAAAATCAGGGAACATTTAGGAAAGGAAACTAATGTGTTTTTTATGGATGGTGAAAGCTGTAGGAGAAAGCTGAGGATGATTCCCTTTCACTATGTCCACTAGGATACTCAGTCAAGTTCCAAGTCAGTCACCATACTTATGACCTCTCTTCTCAGGAGATTCACAGCTATACTACAGTTCTAGTATAAAGTAGATTAAATGAGGAAATATCTTAGCACAGCTGATGCGAAAAGAGATGATGTTTGCCAACCTATAAAAACCTCCCACAAGACTCTACTCTTCCCCACCCACCAGCAGGTTCCCAGTCCTTATAGAAGGCTGAGTCACAAGGTGGAAAAAGGCTGACTACAGGAGCCATACAGAGGCCCATCCCAGGAAGATCCTGATGTATACCTCACAGAAGTGAGCAACTAAGATTTCTTCTGCCAAGTCACTGTAATCTTGCAGTTGCAGAAATAGTCCTTGAATCTAGACAATGGCATGAAAACTTGAATCTTGTTAGAGCTAGAGGTCTGTTTTTATTCCTGGTTTTCATATACTTTGTTTGCTGTTTTGCTCTACTGTGGATGGAACCCAGGGCCACATGTTTGCCTCACATACTTCTGAGTCTCACTATTTATATTTAGCCTTTTTATTATCATGAGTACTTCCTATAAGCAAAATCAGGTCTTCATTTAATCAAAGACAAGAGAGCCAAGCCTTCACTGATTATGGTCAATAAAAATCATATACATCTCAGACAATAAACATCTGGATAAATACGTATATATTACATTTAAACAAAACTTTATTTGTAACTTTCACTTATCATACACTGACCTAAGTCATAACACTTTCCAAAACAGGGAAAGAATGCTGAGTAAATATCAAAATGCAGGACAATATATTTTGTCAAAATTAAGTTTGACAATCATTGGAAAACATACAGCCTAAGAAATAAAACCACAAACTTTTAAACTCGGGTCTGAAGAGAAAGTAACCATAATTGTAGCTTCCTGTAACACAGCTTTCCTAAACCCTTCAGTACCTAATCCCTATACAATTGTTTCAGATGATATCCTAAAGGTCCTTAAGTTCTGTGATTTCCACATTTTTATTTTTGGCTGGGGCGGGGGGTGTACAGAGGGAACTGGACATGTCAACTAATTAGGCTTACGTAACATAATGGGCAAACAGCAGAAAAGCTATGAAAATTTTAATTACAGCTCAGGTATGAACATCATTATCATTGATAAATCTTGCAACCACTATAAATTGCACTGCCAACTTTTGAAAAGGAGTAACATTTTAATAATCTTCCTCTCTGGGATATCTCAAAGAACAATTCAACTGTATTGAAGCTTTGTGAAACAACATTGTTTGCACTGTGTAATTAAAATCTGAGGACAAGTAACTAGGGAACTAGGGGATTTCTGTGTGTTTCTGATTTTTAAATCAAAAACCAAAGTATTTAAATCTAAAAGATGTACAAAAATGGAGATAAATTCTATGGAAAACTAAGAATGGAGATATGTTATTAAATTCTACTGGGTTCTTCATAACATACAATGCATTTGTCTATTTATACTGAAAATGGATGTGAATTCTATATTGAAAAATTACAATCTTCCCTTCAAAAAGTAAGCTCTTGCTTTTGAAGAGATAGGAAATCAGGTGCTTCCCCCTCATTCTAAGCTGTTTGACAGCCTATCTTGAAGGATACAAACATAAAGCATAAATTGCTATCTCTTTACCCCCATTTGACTGAGTATCATCAACCCTCAATGTGGACTAGAGTTAATGTCATGCATCAAAGAACCAACTTAAATCCATGAGCTTCTGCATAAACATGAACTCTAAACTCAGGATAGAATGTGGCCCAGCAATGAATTACAAGGCCAGTTCAGAGTTAAACCCTGTCTAGGTATTACTCTAACACAGGATTACATAACAGGGAAAAAGAAAAAAAACACCTTGTCATGTACATATTTTTGATGGGGCTGAAAGATAACTCTGATTATTAGTAGGGAAAAAAGACAAGATTTTGTAAACTAAACAGTCATGATAATGTCCTGATTATTATATAATCATAAGTCAAAATAGATGATATTTTTAATCAATAAAAAAATTGTTGGATGTCTACTGTGGACAAAGAAGATCATCTCATCCACTTGGCTGATAATACATGGCCACCTGGATTCTATTTCACAGTCAATGGCATCCATGCTTTCACACTGCAACATAATTTCACTGAGCTGTTTGTGTACACAAAATGGATTACAGCCCTCAATGAAGACACTGTGAGATGAACCAAAATGGAACTGCTGCAGCAAGGCAATAAAATCTTCAGCATGAACTAGAGCAACTTTTTAAAAATCCAACAGGGTTTCAGCTGCTAGAAAACTGAGATATTCAAGATCCAAAGATAGCAAAGGTTGTGGAAAGACCCCATGGAAAGGCACTGAGTATTATCACTGTGAACCAAAGTGAAGACCTAAATAAAGGTCTTTCTTTACATGATTACAATGTAGAAGAGGTTATCAGACAAACAGGAAAAAAAAAAAACACAAAGTACTGATAAGTAGGAGGCATCCTGCTATCTGGTTCCTGCCCCCAGGAGGCTAAACTAATTAGCAAGACCACCTATCCTGTTTTTTGGTTCATCAGAATACAGGTCCAGCATCCCTCATCAACATGAGGCCACAAGTAGAGAATTCTCCATCATGAAACTTAGCTGATAAAATACAGCCATATGGATTCTAAATTTGCACACAAATTTATTTAAAATATTGTATGAAGTTACCTTAAGGCTATGTGCATAAGGTATATATAAAACAAATGAATTGTGTGTGTAAACTTGGGTCTTATCCCCAAGAGAACTCTTTATGTGTATATATTTCAAAATCCAAAACACTTCTGGTCCCAAGCATTTTGGATAAGGGATAGTCAACCTGTCAAGCTTTCTGAGAGCAGAAGCTTGATTGTGTTAAACATTCTTATTACCAGAAACTAGAACAGTGTCTGAGACATAGTAGGCATTCAAACATTTATGGACTGACTGCTATAGTTTACTTCTGGAATGTCCCCAAGATTCATGCATGAAGCCAGGTGCGGTGGTGCACGCCTGTAATCCCAGTGGCTTGGGAAGCTGAGGCAAGGAGAATCACAAGTTCAAAGCCAGCCCAGCAACTTAGCGAGGTCCTAAGTAACTCAGTGAGACCCTCTAAATAAAATACAAAAAAAAAAAAAAAGGGCTAGCAATGTGGCTCAGTGGTTAAGCGCACCTGGGTTCAATCCTGGGTAGCCCCCTCCCTGACCCCTGCAAAAATCCATGCATTAAAGGCTGGATCTCCAGAATGCTGCTACTGGAAAACAGTGGAACCTTCTAGGCAATAAGGCATAATGGAAGGTTTTAGGTCATTAAGGATATGCCTTCAAAGGGTCCTTAATCTCTTTTTATTTCTCCCCTTTGCATCCCAGCCATGAGGTGACTAGTTTTGCTCCACCATGTGTTCCTGCTATGATGTGTTGTCTTGCCAGAGACACAAAAGCAATGGGCCCAATTGATCATGGACTGAAACCTCAAACATTGTCAGCCCAAATAACCTTTTTCTCTTTATAAATTAATTACCTGAGATATTTGTCACAGCAATGGAAAGAAAGATGACTAACAAACTAAATGAAAACATTCACAATAGCCAAGGTGTGCAACCAAACTAGATATCCATCAACAGATGAATGAACAATGAAAACATGGTACATGAACAGCCATAAAGAAGAATGTTAATTATGTCATCTGCTGGTAAATGGATGGAAATGGAGAACATCGCACTAAGTAAAATAAAGCAGACAAAGAAATCTGTCAAGGATCTAATGTTTCCTCTCATATGTGAAAGCAAGATGGAAAGGGTAGGGTTGGGGAGATCTTATGAAAATAGAAGGGAGAGAGAGAAAAAAGAAGGAGGGAAGAGAGGACATGATGAAATATTGGGGAACAAAATCTACCAAATTATGCTATGTCCACAAATAGACCACAATTAATCCTGCTTTTATATATAATTACAAGGAACTAATTTTAAAAAATAATGAGGGAAATTAATAGAGTTAGGCGATAAGGAAAAGAAAGGAGGGAATGTGGAGTTATTGGGGAATAAGACTGATTAACTTTTGTGCATGTACATAAAAGGCACAATCAATCTCACTATTATATATAATTATAACACACCAATAAAAAATAAAGATTTTTTTAAAAACTAAAATAAATAAAGTAAAATAAAAGATGAAATCAAGAATACATAATACAAGAGATCTTTTGATCAATTTCAAGACCACCACTCCAGGAGGCTGGAGGTACCCTAAAAACAGGCACAAGGAGAAATTCCCAAAAGCACTAAGTTGAGAAATTATCCCAAATACTTAGATCAAAGCCACGGCCTAGAAGTTCAACCCAAAGGAGGAGAAAACATTTTGGGATGTTTGGTATGTCTAAATTTTCAGAGAGAGAGAGAGAGACAGACACACCAAAGAAAGAAAACGCTAACCTCCAAAAGTCCATGGAAAGAGAAGGAAGAGTAAGGCTAGCTTCAAAGTGGAAAAGTGAAATATGAGTATGGAAAATATGCTCATCTAGAACCATCTACCAACACAGGAGGACTGGTCCTGATACAAAACAAATAAAGCCAGCATTGAAAAGGTGTTGACGCTGATGTCAAAGAGTATTCTTCAGAAGAAGAGAATAGCAAAAAGGAACTGGAGCCCACAAGGACAACATGACCTAAAGGAGCATGCACATCCAGGGAAAGGCCAGGCCAGGCCAGAGGAACCCTGAGAAGAACCAAACAGTTCCAAGACAACAGTTCTTCTTTCTGGAGAAAGAAATAAAAAACTGTTTTTAAAATGTTTTTTAATAAAGGCACTGCTTTTTAAAAAAAAAAATAATAATAACCCTGCACCAGATACCCGCTCTAGTTAATGCCCTTCTTCTTCTTCATCAAGTTTTAGAATAAACTGCCTGCTCTGACAGACTTCCTTCCTTTAACCTCCTTCTCTCAATTCATAGAACAAGCTCCTCAAGACCTCTCACCAAGATCACTAATTATATCTCAGGGCTAAATCCAATGGAAACCTTTAAGTTGCTGTCTAGAGGAATCCCTTTCCAACACCTTTTACCTCTTGGTTCCTTACTACTGACATTCAAACATGCTCAAATCCTTTCATGTAAAAACAAAAAAGTAGGCTCCCCCTTTACCCACCCTTCCGGTAACCACCATTAACTACCACCACCAAATTTCTTGAGCAAAGCTGTCTCCACACCCTGACTGACTCCCACTCACTACTGACCCAAACCCACTCACTATTAAACCAAACTAGTCCTCTGGCTACAGTTCCCATTACCAAGTTGCCCTTGGCATTCCAACATTAGCAAGGACCTCTTGGCTGCCAACCACTCCCTCCTGGGTGAGGTTCCCTAGAGTACCTCCTCCTCTTCAGTGTGCCTGTCCTTCAAACACAAGAGTTCCTCAAACAACATTCTGTCCCATTCCTTTTTTTACTCTATACATACTCCTTGAATAACCTATCTACTTCAACAGCTTCTCATAATTATAAGCAAAGGCGGGTTCTGAAGCTTTCTCTGTGCACTGTATCCTGGGTGTCTTGGAGTCAAAAGAAATGCCCATTGAATCACAAAAGCATTAACAACTTAAATATTTATGTCCTAACAATTTAGTGCCCATTTGGAAAAAATATACTTAAACTGAGAGAACAAATGAATTTTTATTTCATTCTTAAATAATGGTAAGTATTTATTAATGATAAATACTGTTGAGCACTGCACAATTTCTTAAATCTTTTTTTTAATATTTATTTATTTTTAGTTGTAGTTGGACACAATACCTTTATTTTATTTACTTTTTTTAATGTGGTGCTGAGGATGTAACCCAGGGCTTCACACATACCAGGCTAGCACTCAACTGCTGAGCCACAATCCCATCCCAATTTCTCAAATTTTGGAGTCAGGTTGTACACTCCCTCCTTCAATTCCTGTTCCCTGCTGATTTTTACATGGTTCAGCAAAAACCACAAACCCCTCTTTACAGAAATAAGGCCATTAAAAGAAATGGAATATGATCTAGTTGAGAAACTTAATTTCAGATGGTAGTTTTCCCAGAATTGGATGGATCTGCATTTTATCAATGCATTTTCCTCAACAATTTAAAATATATCTCTGTCCCCTGTGAGCTCAATACAGCACTTCAGTCAGTCTGGAAACTGGTGCTAACAATTCTCAATTCTGTACTAAGATCTGCAGATATCTAGATTCTGCATAATTCTCTTGCACAAAGATCTGCAAATATCTAGATTCCCTAATGTAGCTAACTCAGCACTCTATGTACCACAGGCCTGCTACTTAATTACCTTCTCCCCTCAAATACTACTGTCTCCATCTGAGTACCCAAATACCCAGTGACAACCAAGCACTGCCCTAAAAGCCTTCCTCTCCCAGCTCCCCTGCTGCCCCCCAACACACACACTCAAACAAGCACCAAGTCCCAACCACCCTACCCTCTCAAATCCCTCCTTCTAGCCTTCCCCCTTCTAATTCATTGTCCAAAGGGCAAATCTACCTTGTCCTTCTTTGGCTCAGAATTCCTCAACTATCCCCTACTGCCCATAGATGAGTCCAAACTCTATATAACAGGAATCACCTCCATGGTTTGGTTCTAGTGTTTTCTCCTGTCTCACTTCTTGCCATTTTTCGGCCCTTGAACCACCACACTAAATCTGTGCTGTTTTCAGTTGCTCCAAGGTGCCACCTCCCTGACCAGTCCATTGTACACTTTTTCCTGAATCCAGACTTTCACCAATTCCTTTTCATACACTTCCTCTGGGAGGTCTTTCTTGTATCTCTGAACAATTCCTAAGCTCAGATCTGTGGTTCTCCTCACACTTCTCGTAGCTGGCCCATTTCAGAGCCAGCACTGCTACCAATGGTTAGAGGGTCTGAGAGCTGGAACAGCAAGCTCATCAGGGACCAACAGAGATGTTTGTCCTATTTATTACTGTATCCCTAGCACATATGACAAACTATTAAGCTGTACCAAAGGATTAAAACAAGTGAATGGATGGATTAGGTCATTCACATGAGGCTCACCAGTCCCTCACTCATTATGGACTCTATCGTGGTACATATCACACTGTTCAGTAACTGAGGTAGGTTATGAATATCTTTTTTTTTAATTTTTTATTTTTTTATTGGTTGTTCACAACATTACAAAGCTCTTGACATATCATATTTCATACATTAGATTGAAGTGGGTTATGAACTCCCAATTTTACCCCAAATGCAGATTGCAGAATCACGTCGGTTATGAATATCTTGAATGCTCTCATCTCTTATTTCTAGAATCTCAGTGATTAAAATAGTGCCTGGTATTTAGTTAGACATTCACTACATGGCCTTTTTAATATAAAAAGTTATTGAAAAATATCTGGAAGGATACACCTCATAGTAGGAATACTGCTGAAAAAAATACAGGATTAGGGTGACAATAAGAAGAAGAAAGAAAACTGATGTGTTCACCCCACATCTCTCTTTATCAATGTTAAGTTTATTTTACAATGTGCATTATTTATGTATTACTGTGTAAAATATGTTTGAATTTCCAGATTAAATTAAGTCATAGGTAAAGGACCAGTCTTGAAAAATGTACAGACTAAGCAGAATGTGATTCCAAACACCCAAATAAAGCAAAAAAATAAAAAAGTTGAAGAAGTACAAACAAAAAGGACTGAGAAGAGAGGATGAGCAATTTAAGGTCTATATAGCAATACTGAGCTACTCCCAGGGTAAAAACATAACCTATGAGTGTTCTTCAAATAAAAGTCCCTTAAATATAAAGAAAACCCTAAATTCTGGCCCAGGAGTACAAACAATTCTTTTAGTAGTTTAAATATGGATCCCAAGAGCCAAAAGATTACTTGCCACATGCAAGTTTCTATGGAAAATGTGTACAGAGACACACTGATGATGAACTGGGGCTACAATGTTGGCATGACCACTTAGCAAAATTATTTTTATTTTCTATTTTCAGAATTTTTACAATTAGTGTAGCACATCAACAATTAGGTCAGACATTTTAAGCAAACAGATAAAACAATGCTATCAAGCAACTTCACATAATCAACTGGAAACTTAAGAGTAATTTTTATATAGAGATAGTTCTAGAACAAACTTCTTCTCACCATTTAAGTGAACACAAAATACAGGTTCAGGCGGTAAATATAAAAAAAAAAGTCAGCCAAACTTTCCAACCTAGTGAGCTTTAAACATTTGAAAAAATACAACTTTCAAAAATATTAATTCCAATGATCCTTTAAAAGTAAAGACAAATGAATACTATAAGGAAGCCATTAGAACCCTGAGAGAAGGAAAAGCAAAGACAACACACTGAAAAGTGCCTTTGGGAAAGGTCAAACCAGCTTTGTCCTGTTTAACCTCTCAAGTAGATAAAAGAACTAGCTGTAAGAATCACAGCTTTGTTCCAGTGCTAGAAAAGGAAAGTTTGGTAAAGGATATACAAAAAGAAACAGCCGGAATTGAATAGAATTTACCCTAGAAGTGACAGAAAAATAAGTCAATTCTAACAGTTTGAACTCAGTTTTTGATAGAGTCGCAGGCCTTTGAACAGTTTTAGATAAACCTAACTTCTAAAATCAAAATATATCAAATGGCTAGCCTCTCCTTGACAGTCAAAATGTCGCGTTCTATTCTGCATTTGATTTTAAGAGCACCGACGCAAAAACAAGCCTTCCTAATTTTAAGTTTTTGAAAATTCATTCATTGCTGGAAGTAAACCACCAAATTAAAAATTAATCCTCAAATAAGAAAGGATTCCTTTCCACTCAATAGCGACCAAGAAAATGACATGCTCCCATTCATCCCTAAACCCTCGCATAGTTTCTTAATAATTAAGAACTCTGCTCATCATTAGGGAACTATTCCTTGCAAAGGCCAAACGAAGAGGAAATCGCCATTGCCCCCAAGTACCAAAGACAAGAGAGGGAACCCTTGTGCATTCCTTGAAGCTGGCCCAGGCAGAGCGAGGGTCAGACGCCACGGCCCCCTTCCCAGCGCAGGGGCAGCCCCTGGGATGATCCATCCAAGTCGAGCGGTTCCAGGTCACTCAGTCCTCTCCTCTGGTCCTGCAGCGCGCCACTGGCTAGCTGCCCCGACCTCTCTCCCAGCACAAGGAGAGCAGGGCCTGGCCTCCAAGGCCGGGGACCTCGAGTCCCCACTGCCCGAGGGCGGAGGCCCATAGCTGCCACACGCGAGGGCACCACGAGGGCGCGCCGAGGCCTGGTAGAACCCGACCCCATCGGCGGTGGGCACGCGGGGGCTGGGCCATGTAGGAGCGACCACACGCGGAACCAAGAGGGATGGATGGATAAAACGGTCCGGGACGCGAAGCGGCCCGGAACGTCGTGCGTGGGTCACGAGTAAAGGCCCGATTGAAACCTGCGGCCAGGAATGCGGACAGCTCTCCTGCGTTCGGTAACGCGCACCGACCATCGTGGGGGTCGCAGAAAACCGAGGGCGCGGAAGAGGAGGGCTGCCGGGCCGCTACGGCGGGAAGCCGCGGCTGACGCGGGAGCCAGACAAGAGGACGCAGCTGGGCGGCCGGGCGAGGCGAGGCCCTCAATGGGCCCCGCCACCCGGCTGGAGCGCGCGCGGCGCGATGCGGCAACTTCACTGGACCGCGGGCCGCTGGGGGCCCGACCCCACGCCCGCCCCTCCCCAAGAGGCTGCCTGGCCCGGAGCCCAGAAGTAACGGCAGCCCGGACCAGGGAGTCCAGCTGGCCGCAGCCCGCACTCACCGGTCCACGGTCCCACCACCGGCGCTGGAGCTGCGCTCGGAGCTCCATCGTCCCGCCGCGCGGCGGCCGCCAAGCGCCCCCTCCCGCAACACTCCGCACGTAGCGGCGAGCGACGCTGCTTCCAGCCGGGCCACGGCCGCGGCCACGCCCCCTCCTGGTGGGGGCCTGCTGGAGCCGGAGGGGGGCTCAGCGCCGGCCCCACCAACCAGAGACCACTCACAGGGCCGCTTCGTGAGGATTGGCGAGCATCTTGGCCAATGGGGACCCAGTAGGAGTGCGGAGCGTCGGCGCGGGCGGGGGATTGCGGAGGAGGTGGCTCTCATACCTAGTCCTCAGCTTGGGAATGAGTCTTTGGCCATATCTTCTTAAGCGTGGAAAGGTGAGGATAGTTTGGGCCGAGTTCACCGCAAGTGCCCTTATGTTTCCTCTGGTTGCCAGGTACCCAATAAAGTCCCTTGAGTTTCCACAATTCCCTAATCTTAGCTGAATTTTGAGGGCTCCTGGAAACAGGTCTATCTGTAGGTTGTCACACATCCTGCACAGTTGAGGTTTCAATTAACCCTGAAAGGATTATAGCCCTCTTGCCAGTTGGCTTTATACCCTGCCCAAATCTGTTAGCCTTCTGCTTTCACAATCTTCCCCTCTTTCCCTCTGCAGACTCTTCTTCCTTTTATATTCGTCCCATTTCTAATTTCTGTCCGCCTTGCATGAGAAAAGCCTCAGTACCTATTAAAATATATTCCTGAACCTACCAATCTAAGTAAGCCCTGGCATAGGGAAACATAGCCAGGTGGTGCCAGATGACTGAGGTAAAAATAGACTTAAGAAAAAGGAGGAAAGAGGAAAGACAAGGAAGAAAGAAAAAAAAAGTATGCTTTCCTAGGTCTGGAAGAAAATGAATTTTAAAATATCTTACAGTAATGTTATATTTATTTTACACGCATGTGTCTTTTAAATTATTTACAAATACCATCACAATATGAAAAAGCACTCTTAGGAAAAGAATTTCAAATCCAAGAAAGAATCCAAGAAAACCTAATTCATCTTATCTTGCTCTTGTCTTCACCAGAGGTATGATAGGTATGATAAAGGTCCACATCTGTTCCAGCTAGTTACAAAGTAAAAGCTGGGGGCAATACGTAGCAATTGATAATTATAGCAAAATTCAAAGTATCAGAGGGCAGTAGAAAAAAATAAAACACCTCCTCATGCCATTCTATTAATCTACAGCAGTTTCAAAGATTTTTAAAGGTCTATTTTAAGATGACATATACTCAGTTTGTATATCATACCAACATGAAATGTACTGATAATTAATAAGGAAAGTAGGATTTTAATGAATGATTACAATGTCCTAGTACTTGAAATATTGATACATGATAAATTGCAGTAGAATTCAAAGATGCATTGACATTCAAATAAAAATGACTTTACTTCCTTTCCTCTTCATTTACCCAGGGAAATAGCTGTCATGTCTGTATTTAGGTCATTGATTGAAAAATATGAAGCCATGGGATGCCCAGAGTGTGTTTTCATAGTTGCTAGTTACATTTCCCTGGCCCCTCCTTTCCTCAGTAATCCTGCCTTACATGAATTGCTGCTAGGCTTAGTTGGCACCCCTATTAACTTTTAGTCACATGGTCCTGTTTTTTTTCTACAGGTCCTCTCCAATTAGATCATCAGTTCCCTGAAAGTAAGGTCCTTATTTTAAACTCCTCTTTCCTCCCCTCAAAATGGATAGGTCAATACTAGACATGTAGTACATAGAATTCTACCCTTACTATTGTGTCCATAATAAAAGATTGTTTCAAATATAGTGAACTAGTCCTTTACATAAAAATTGCTTAGAGTATTCTTGTTAGGGGACTAGTGCCTGCCACTGAAGAATGTCTCCTCCTTAGAGCTTGAAAAAGTGTAAATGAATCAGAGTGTATTGGTTGTCTGTCCAGAAACTTGACTAAAGTGCTTATCAGGGGCACATCTTTTCCCAAAACAAGAAGACTGGAGAGAGTCCCAGGTCTTCTGCAGCATCTTCATGGTGCCGCAAGTCTCAGGCTCCTTGTAGCCATTGGCTGTACTGTCCTTGTCATGAGGCTTCTGCCTTCAACCTCTGATGATGGCTATTCCTCTTCTAGGCATTTTGTCACATGCAGGGAAAATGGTGTGGGTGGTATTGGGAGACAGGCAAAAAGCAAAAGATCAAAAATATTCATGCCAATTAAGTCTGCCCATTTAACAGTCTTTCCTCTGTTTTCCTCTGATTATCAAGACCCATGTCACATGACCATCCCTGTCTGCAAAGGAATCAGAAATACTATTTTAAACAGGGTTTTGTTTCTAAAAGAACAGAGGAATGCAGATACTAGGTGTGGAAATATTAGCACCTGCTATAGTTACTGAATAAGTGAATTTGTGATTGAGCTCTATTTAATCCATCAGGAAGAACTACTTTTTAAAAATGCCAATGAATTTTCAATGAAAAAACTAACCATCTGGGCTGGGATTGTGGCTCAGTGATAGAGCACTCGCGTAGCACGGGCGGGACCCGGGTTCGGTCCTCAGCACCACATAAAAATAAAGGCATTGTGTTGTGTCCATCTACACCTAAAAAGTAAAAAACAAAAACAAAAACAAAAAAAACCCAACTAACCATCTGATTTTAAAATGAGCAAAAGATCTGAACCGACAATTCAAAAAATAGGCATGGTGATATACAGGCGACAAATAAGCATATGCTCAACAACACATGTCATTTGGCAATTGCAAACTGAAACAATAAAATATCATAACATATGTACTAGGGACTAAAAAAACAAGCCAAATGCAGGCAGTGATGCAGAGCAATAGGAACGCTCATTCATTGCCGCTGGGAAAGATGCAATCACTTTAGAAAACAGTTTGACAGTTTCATATAAAGCCAGGTATAGTTTTACCATAGGACCCAGCAATCACATTTCTAAATATTTGCCCAATTGAGTTGAAAATGTTTTTTACCTTTTTATTCATTTGTTCTTTTCAGGTATACACAAATGTAGAGTGTATTTTGACATATTATAGATAATATGGAGTATAACTTACTCTAGGATCTCATTGTATATGATGTGGAGTTTCACTGGTCATGTATTCATGTAGGAACATAGGACAGTGATGTCCAATTCATTCTAACATCTTTCCTATTCCCATCGCCCCCTCCTATTCCTATCCCCCCTTCCTTCCATTTTTTCCCCTTGTCACCCACCCCATTGTATGTTAGCATCCATATATGAGAAAGAATAGTAGGCTTTTGCTTTGGAGAATTGTCTTATTTCACTTAGCATGATATTCTCCAGTTCCATTTATTTACCAGAAAATGCCATGATTTAATTCTTCTTTATGGCTGAGTAATATTCCATTGTGTATATATGGCACATTTTTGTTATCCATTCATCTGTTGAAGGGCACCTAGCTTGGATCCATAACTTAGCTATTGTGAAATAACCTACTGTAAACATTGATGTGGCAGGGTCACTGTAGCATGTTGATTTTAACTCCTTTGAATATAAACTGAGGAGTGGAATAACTGGGTCAAATTCCAAGGTGGCTCGACTCCAAGTTTTCAGAGGAATCTCCATACTGCTTTTCAGTTGGTTGCACCAATTTGCAGTCCCACCAGCAATGTTTGAATGTCCCTTCCCCGCCCCCACATTCTCACCAACATTTATTGTTATCATATTCTTGCCATTCTAATTGGAGTGAGATGGAATCTCAGTATAGTTTTGATTTGCATTTTCTAATTTCTAGAGATGCTGAACATTTTTTTCTGTGAAGTGCCTGTTCAGTTCTTTGCCCTCTTACTTATTGGGCTTTTTAAAAAGAAAAAATTTTGGTGTTAACTTTTTTAATTCTTTATACATCCTGGAGATTAATTCTCTATGTTCAATACATGTGGTAAAGATTTTCTCCCATTCTGTAGACTTTTATCACATTCTTTATTGTTTCCTTTGCTCTGAAGAAGCTTTTCAGTTTGAGTCCGTCCCATTTATTGATTCTTGATTTTACTTGTGCTTTAAGAGTCTTGTTGAGGAAGGAAGTCCCTAAGCTGACATGATGTAGTATTAGGCCTGCATTTTCTTCTGTCAGTCAAAGGGTCTCTGGAACCACTTGGAGTTGAATTTTGTGCAGGGTGAGATAGGGGTTTAATTTTATTTTGCTACATGTGGATATACAGTTTTACAAGCACCTCTTGTTAAACAGGCTATCTTTCTTTCCAATGTATGTTTATGTTCCCTTAGTCTACTATGAGATAACTATATTTATGTGGGTTTGACTCTGTGTCTTCTATCCTGTTCCATTGTCTGTTTTTGTACCAATATCGTTTTTGTACCAATATGTATTACATACAATTTAAGGTCTGGTATTGTGATGCATACTGCTATGCTTTTCTTGTGAAAGATTGCTTAAGCTCTTCTGGGCCTCATATATTTCCAAATGAATTTCATGACTGCTTTTCTATTTCTGTGAAGAATATCATTGGAATTTTAAAAGGAATTGCATTAAATCTGTGTGACAGCTTTGATAATATGACCATTATGACAATATTAATTCTGCCTATCCAAGAACATGGGAGGCCTTTTCATTTTCTAAGGTCTTCTTTAATTTCTTACTTTAGTGTTTTGTAGTTTTCATAATTCTGTAATTATTTCCTGTCTTCTACTGATTCAGGGGTTGATTTGTTCTTCTTGTGGAGGTCTTTCACCTCGTAGTTAGATTGATTCCCAAGTATTTTATTTTATTTGAGGTTATTGTGAATGGGAAGTTTTCCTAATGTCTCTTTCAGCTGATTCATCTTTGGTGTATAGGAACACAATTGATTTATGGGTGTTAATTTTATACCCTTCTACTTTGCTAAATTCATTTATGAGTTCTAGAAGTTTTCTGATGGAGTTTTTGGGTCTTCTAAATATAGAACCATATCATCAGCAAATAGGGATAATGTGAGCTCTTCTCTTCCTATTGTTATTCCTTTATTTTCTTTCTTTAGTCTAATTGCTCTGGCAAGAGTTTCAAGGGCTGTGTTGAATAGAAATGGTGAAAGAGGGCATGCCTGTTTTGTTTCAGTTTTTAGAGGGCATGCTTTCAATTATTCTCCATTTAGAATGATGTTGGCCTTGGATTTAGCATATATAGCTTTTACAATGTTGAGGTATATTCATACTTTTCCATGTTTTTCTAGTGTTTTGAACATGAATGGATGCTGAATTTTGTCAAATGTTTTTCTGCATCTATTGAGATGATCATGTGATTCTTTTCTGTAAGTCTAGTGATGGGATAAATTACATTTATCATTTCCATATATTGAACCAGCCTTGCATCCTTGGAATGAACCACACTTGATCACACTTAATATGTTTTGTACGTGATTTGCCAGTATTTTATTAAGAATTGTTGCATCTATGTTCAGTAGGGAAGTTTTCTTTTGGTCTGAAGTTTTCTTTCCTGTCTTTGTCCAGCTTTGCTATCAGAATAATACTAGCTTCATAGAATGAGTTTGGAAGGATTTGCTTTTCTATTTCATGGAATAATTTGAGGAGGATGAGTATTAGTTCTTTGAAAACTCGGCTGAGAATTTATCTGATCCCAGAATTTTGTTGTTGTTGGTGGTGGTACGCTTTTGTTTAAATTTTCTATGTCCTCTCTATTCAATCTGGGTAGGCTGTATGTCTGGAAATTCTTCATGTCTTCAAGATTTTCTATTTTTATTGGAGTATAAATTTCCAAAATAATTTTGGATTAATTTTTGTATTTCAGTAGTGTTCATGATGATATTTAAATCACAAATTTCTGTAATCTGAGTTTTTCTCTTTGTCAACTTGGATAAGGTTTTATCAGTTTCATTTATTTTTTTCAAAGAACCAACTTTTTGTTTCATTGATTTGTTAAACTGCTTTTTGTTTTTTTCAATTTCATTAATTTTGGCCCTTATTTTAATTATTTCCCATCTTCTGCTTTTGGGGGTTGATTTGTTCTTCTTTTTCTAGGGCTTTGAGATATAATGTTAGATTATTTATTTGGTGACTTTCTATTATTTTAACAAATGAGCTAAATGCAATGACCTTTCCTCTTAGAACTACCTTCATAGTGTCCCAGAGCTTTTGATAATTTATTTACTTAAAAAAGAAAGTCATTGATGGATGAAATATTCTATATATGACTGTTATATCTAAATTATTAATTATATTTTTTAGTTGTATACCTTCTTTATTTAGTTTTGGTTTGGAGGATCTAACTAATGATGAAAAAGGCATGTTAAACTCACCCAGTATTATTGTGCTGTACTCTATTTGATTCTTGAAATTGAGAAGGTTTGGTATCATATACCTAGATGCTCCATTGTTTGGGGCATAAATATTTATGATAGTTATGACTTGTTGATGTATAATTCCCTTATGCAGTACGAAATGTTCTTCTTTGTCTCTTCTGATTAACTTTAGCTTGAAGTCCACTTTATCCTATATGAGGATAGAGATCCCTGCTTGGTTACAAGATCCATGTGGATGTTTTGCCCATCCTTTTACTTTTAGTCTGTGGGTGTCGTTGTCTATGAGGTGAAGTCTCTTGGAGACAGCATACCGTTGGGTCTTGTTTTTTAATCCAATTTGCCAGTCTGTCTTTTTTTCTTTATATTTTGTCTAGTTGTAGATAGACACAATACATTTATTTATTTATTTATTTATTTATTTATTTATTTATTTATTATGTGGTGCTGAGGATCAAATCCGGCGCCTCACACATGCTAGACAAACACTCTACCACTGAGCCGCATCCCTAGCCCTGCCAGTTTATGTCTTTTGATTGATTAGTTTAGGCCATTGTATTCAGTGTTATTATTGATAAATAATTTTTATTCCCTGTCATTTTAATTTATTTCTGGTTTTTAATTTGAATTAGTTTATCCTTTTATTGTCTATGATTCTAGTATACTTCCTTCCTTTGCTGGTTTTCAATTCTATTTTTCATTTTTTCATGAAATATTTTATTATGTTTTGTAGAACAGGCTTTCTAATTGTGAATTTTTTTAAACTTTTTTATCTTGGAAGGTTTTTATAGTGTCATCAATTCTGAAGCTAAATTTTGCTGCATATAGAATTCTTGGCTGGCATTCATTTTTTTTTCATAGCTTGGTATATATTATTCCAAGACCTCCTAGCTTTGAGGGTCTGGGTTGAGAAATCACATGAGATCCAGGTTGGTTTCCTCCTACCGGTGACTGGTTGTTTTTCTATGGCAAAAATTCTATCCTTATTCTGTATATTAGGCATTTTCATAATAATGTGCCTTGGTGTGGATGTATTATAATTTTGTGTATTGGGAGTTCATATAAGCCTCTCATATTTGATTTTCCATTTCATTCTTAAGTTTGGGGAAATTTCTGATATTATTTCACTGAAAAGATTGTGCATTCATTTGGTTTATACTCTGACCCTTCATCTATCCCAATAAATCTAAGATTTGGTCTTTTCATGTTATCCCATATTTCTTGGAACTTATGTTCATGGTCTCTTAACATTTTTCCTCCATGGTCAACTTCATTTTCAAGATCATATTTTTTGTCTTCATTGCCTGAAACTCTGTCTTCCAAGTGATCTAGTCTGCGGATGATGCTTTCCATTGAATTCTTAACTTGGTTTATTGATCCCTTCAATTTTGAGGATTTATGCTTGATTTTTTTTTCAGAATCCCTATGTCTTTACTGAAGTGACCTTTTACTTCCTATGTTTTCTCTGATTTCACTGCATACATCATCCTTTTCCTCACAGATCAGTTTAATTATGAACATTTTAAACTCTTTCTCTGATGTTTCTTCCATTGTAGTATCCATGGATTCTGTTAAGTATTGTGGCTTCTTTGGGGCTATTTGTTCCTTTGCTTTTTCATGTTGTTTATGTGGTTACCCATCTAACAGTATGGATCTGAGGCAGCAGAGTTTCTACTCTGTGAACTGATAGTGTCCCTAAAGATTTCCAGTATCTCACCATTTGGGGGAAGACAAATAATAACAACCAACATGAACAAATACGTTAAACCAAATAGCTTCCACTGTGACATCTACAATGTTAATTTTCACAATGAACAGAAATGATGCAATCAGTTATTGCCTTCAGTAAAAACAGTGAGGTTTGCAAATGAGTTTATAATTTTGAAAGGTGGACAGCAAGAAAACAGAAATTATATAGGATGTGATGATTATGAGGGAGGAGGAGAGAAAATAGAAGTAAAAAAATTAAAGAAAGAGTGAAAGAGAGAACAATAGAGATTGGCTATTAGGAAAAAAGAGAGAAAGAAAATGAAGGGAAACAGAAGTTAGAGAAAAATATATACAGGAAAAAATTTAATAAATAAAAATAAAAGAATATAAGACAAAGCTGACATATACTAATCAAACATCCTACTCCTGAAAATACTGATCCATGAAAAATAACTGGCTTTAAAAATGCTACAAATGAGGAAAAAACAAATATGAACACATATAAGCATCCATGAAGCAATCAGGTCCCAAACAAGAAAAAGAAAGAAAAAGATATAAAATTTTAAATTAAAAGATCTCAAAAAGTTAAAGAGTTATTTCCATTAGAGGTCAAAAGATTCTCAGCTTGTTATGTGAGGTGGGCTGGAGTGTGATACTTGTTCCACCCTCAGGGTAGAGTTGATCAATGTGAGAGGAAAGCCTGTAGGAGGGGATCCTGGAGTTGAGGTTTAGGCCTAGGTAGAATCCAGGTTCTTTTTTGAATGTTGATTGGTCTGAAGATTTTAAATCAGCACACCTTTGGGGCCATCAGCTGGTTCATGCTAGAAAACTGCACTTCAGGGATCTCCCATGGGTTCTAGTTGAGCCATGGTGGAGCCAATTCTTAGTTTCCACCATCACCCATGGACCCCACATTTCCTGGTCTCTTGGTTCTGTCTCAAAACTCAATCTCTCCTGCCCCTTGATCTTTTGAATCTCAGCCAGACATGTCTGTCCCAGCCTATCCTACAAGCTGAATTAGAGGCAGTGGAGAAGAGTCAGGTGGGTTTCCCCAACCAGTATTCCCCTGTGTAAAACCTTCTCCATGTTTGATTTTATCCTGGTCACTTAGGTACACTCAATGTCATGCTGGGTGGGCTTTCCAGGCCTGTGTTTTAGGCCAAACTCAGGTTTGCCAGGAATTGGTTTCCCAGCTCCTAGAAAGCTGGTAGAGATGCGGCTTCTTTCCCACACAACGATATTGTGCAGCATGGCTTTCAGTTGACTTAGGCAGTGTCTTTGATTCCTAGTCTTTCTGTACCCAGACACACCTCAGGACTCCTAAAAATGTGTGTTCCTTTCATTTTCTGATCCCTCCACTTTGCCTGTGAAGACACTGGTCTGGATGGTGCCTCCGATTGTGGCAGTAACCCCAATTGGGGATATCTTCCTTATTTTATTTTATTCAAACACCTAAGTCCCTGATCTGCTTTGAATGTCCATTATTAAATCCCAGAAAATCCCCCCCCTTTTTCCACGCACTTTGTGGAGAAGCTTCCTATCTGCTTTCTTGGATTCATTCCACGGAGCAGCCAGGAATGCAGTCTTCTCTATTCTGCCGTCTTAGGAAAGCCAAGAAAGTTGAAAACTTTTTTCTACTCATAAACTTACATCTGAATGTTTATTCGTTAACACTAATGACTGGAAGAAACTAAGATGTTCTTCACTAGGTGAATGGATAAACAAACTGGTACATCCATACAATAGAATATCATTTAGAGATTGAAAAACCATGAGCTATCAGGCCACAAAAAGACATGAAGGAACCTTAAATGCATTCTCTTAAAAGAAGCCTATTTGAAAGGCTACGTATTTTATGATGCCAAATTATGACATTCTGGAAAAGGCAAAAATATGAAGATGATAAAGAGATCTTTAGTTACCTAGGGGAAGGGCAAGAGAACGAAGGAGGAATGGAAAAAAATGGATCACAAGATTTAGGGCGTGCAAGTACTCTTTGTGATGCTGTAAGACTGAAAACATGTCATACATTTATAACAACTCATATAATGGACAAAATAGAGAGAGAACTCCAATGTAAACCATGGGTTTTAGTTAATAAAAATACATCTACATTGGTTCATTAATTGTAAAAAGTGAACTACACTAATGCAAGATGTTTATAATAGGAAAAACCCAGAGGGAGGAATGATATATTGAACTCTATACTACCTGCTCTATTATATTGCAAAACTGCTAAAAAATAAAATTCCTTAATCATTTACAACAAACAAGCCAATAGAAACCATATTAACATAATTAAGAGAAATTTTCCTTTTCTGTTTTTAATGAGAGGTCATCTTTGCTTTATTTGTAATTTATGGACTTCTATTGTGCACACAAATTCTTGTGAGCTACAGTAAATCTTTAAAATTTCTTCATCACTTATACTTTTTAAAGAAGTTTCTATAAAGATTTTTATGTTTAAAATGTTTGAACATGAAGAATAATTGAAAGAATTGGTACAGTGAATATCCGTAAGCTTTTTATCTTGGTTTACCATTGTATACATTCTACTACAATCATGCCTGCACTGGCTTCCTCCCTCTCTCTCTCTCTCTCTCTCTCTCTCTCTCTCTCTCTCTCTCTCTCTCTCTCTCTCTCTCTCTCACACACACACACACACACACATACACACACACACACACTCTCTCTCTTTCTCTTGCTCTCACTCTCTCTCTCTCTCACATACACACACACCACACATATACACCACACACACATACACACACCTAACATCTCACACTTCACTTTCACCTTCCCTTCCTCCCTATCTCAACGTTTCTCTTCTCCTTCTTTCCACATTTTTAACAGAACCACTTTAAGGTATATTACAGACACCAAAATACTTAACCCTGAATACTTCCACATGTATTTCCAAGAGCAAAAGTTTCTTGATTAGTATTTAAGAATAGCCATGTAGGACCTATAATTGAAACCATGGAGACCAGCTATCTGCAATTATTTAAAACCTTGCTACAACTCCCTCTTTTATTATTGTTTTTCCTGCAAAAACTTGACTAACCTGATAGATAATGCCCTTATCCCCTTGAGTTATAGTAGCAAAACTAAATTTGGGAGCAGTGCAGGTAGAGCCAGGGTATCACAGTACGGAGAAATTCTGATGATATGAGAGAACATTAGCACTCCAAGAAATCATGCATATGCAGCACTTGCTGCAGCCATACTTGGGACCATGAGTGAGTAGGATGCAGCTGTCAAACACTATTATGATAAATGCACAGGTTTAAAGTACAATCCTAATAAGATCTTCACCATGATATTTCTAAAACCTCTTGAAGTGTGCCATATTTGTTTTGTTCCTTACCTGGTCAAAATCTTGTTTAAATATCCAAAGTTAAAATTTAGGCAGCTCTGGTGTCTTGATTTGGAATCTGATAGTGATGACAATAACATTTTCAAGACATTTTATAAATTAAATGTTTACTCACTAATTTGCTTATATCCTCTTTTGTCATTATGAAGTCCTTAGTAGTCATTCCTTTTACTTAATAGCATGTCATCTTATATAAAAATTACAAACTGTTTTGCATTAAGAACTGAGTTTAATCACACTTTGGGGAAACTAAAGAACAAAGCATGATTACTAATTAAAAGAATAGAATTAGAATATGTAAGAAACCAAATTATAAAATATATTAATTGTCATCATCTTTGACATGTTCATTTGTACTTGTTCCAGAATGAAATGAGATAATGTCTACAACTACCTTAGCTCTCAGGAAATAACTTAGCTCCATACAAAAATCTTTATAAACACACTTCACTTACTCTAGCTTTCTTTTTTTGTCTTCACATTAGAGTAATATAAATATGCCCTTATCCATACCCACATCTCATAAGAATAAAGTCTTCCCCAGAAACATACGGAATTACATCTTAAATTTTAATTTTAAACTGTCTCATGAAAGCAGGGCAGTATATTGATATCAACACTATTGGGTGAGGAAAATTATGGCAACTGAACAGCTATGAGTGAAGCAGCTAACAGTGAAAATAACAAACATTTATTGAGAATTCACTATATGAAAAAGAGTATAGTCTTCTGGTCATATTTATCCTTTCATTACAGTTATGGTTTTTATATGAATTATCACCCAAAGATTCATGTGTTGAAGTCTTGGTTCCCAGTACAGCAATATTCAGAGATGGGGCTCTGACCTTGTCAGTGAATTAATCCATTGATGTGTTAATAATGCAGTGACATTAGTGGGAAGTGTCAGAAACTGTACATAGTGATCCTACTTGGAGGAAGTATTTTATCCCTGGGGCCTTTCCTCATTTTCTCCTCTGCTTCTAGGCAGCCATGAGGTGAGCAGCTTCCCTCTGCCATGCCCTTTCTCCATGATTTTTCTACCTTGAACCCAGGTGAGCATGGACTGAACCTCTGCAACTGTAAGCAAAAATAAATACTTCCTCTTTTAAGTAGTTTATGTCAGGTATTTCAGTTATAGCAATAAAAAGCCAACTAACACAATAGCATCTACTGGACATGTGTTCTTATGCCCATTTTTCAGAGAAACTGTTATTTTACCAATGATACCCAGAGAAGATATTTTTTTTTATTTTTTTTATTTTTAAATTTTTATTGTTGGTTGTTCAAAATATTACATAGTTCTTGATATATCATATTTCACACTTTGATTCAAGAGAAGATATTTTAAGAGCCAACCTGTTTTTTTACAATGACCCAGGAGGACAACTATAAAAATCACTATTCTTGTTTAAACAGCAGAATGAAATATGCACAATATTCTGACAAGTACATGGTCAATTCTTGTCTCTTTTTTTCCCACTCTCCTTTCTCATTACCATTACCTAACCAAGGTCACTGTCATCACTTTCTGTGTTGTGACAGTATTTCTAACAAATTAACAAGCTTTCATCCTCTTTTATTCCATGTTCACACCATGTGATGGGTTATTTTTAAAATATAGATCTGCTTGCATCTGTCCCATGTTCATAAGTCTTCAAAGGAAGTTCCCGATGTCTACAAGATAAGTGAAGTCCTTAATAATAATCTGTTATACACAGTTTTCCCAATGTACCCTATACCACTAACTATCTCCCCATATGCCTTGTATATTTTCTATCTATTGATTTCCCTTCCTTCCTCAACTGGGAAGCTCAACATTCACCACAGAGCTCAAATTCCACTATTCTCTGGAACCTTCCTGGGCTCAGTTACTCATGTCCACCTCTGTTACTTCTCCTGAGCTACTTCTAATGTCTTTATTGCCACTATTACTCCATTGTCCCCTACCAGACTGTGAATTCCTTAAAGAAGAAACTATTTCATATCAATCTTGAATACCTAGTCCTTAACATACTAGATATCCAGTTCACATTTTTTGAATGAATTTTCATGATACCCTAGGAATAACTGATATCTAAGCAATTCAAATAACACTTAAAAACAGGACTCCAAGGCATCAGACTAGAAGTTTCCTCGGTAAGAATGTAAACAGGTTTTAAGAAGGCCATAACAATGATGATGATGGTCTCAGGAAAAGTTAATGTACCCCCATGTGACTGTTGGCCAGCAGTGCATGATGTTCCATGTACACTGGCCAATTCATGCTACCTGTTCCTGCTCCCACATTGCCCAGCCCCATTTGGTACAATGCAACTTCTTTTTTTTTCCTGTCCTTTAAGTTCCTTTTCTGATTTGTTGTTGTTGTTGTTGTTTGTACTGGGAATTGAGCAAAGGGGCACTCAAACACTGAGCCAAATTCTACCCCTTTTTTAAAACATTTCTCACTAAATTGCTTAGGCCCTCGATAAGTTGCTGAGGCTTGCTTTGAACTCTTAACCTGCCTGCCTCAGGCTCTGAGTTGCTGGGATTTATAGGCATGTGCCACTAAGCTTGGCCTGTTTATTATTTTTTGTTGTTATTGTTTAGTTTTCTTTCATTTTTGTTTTTGTTTGTTTTTTTCATTTTTGAGATAGTCCTGATATTGCCCTGGATGGCATCAAACTCACAGGCTCAAGCAAATATCCTACCTCAGTCCCACAACTTATGATTATAGATGCATGCCACCATGCCCAACTGCTGAATCTAAGTTTACTGGCTTCTACTACAACAAGACAAACACAGACCATAATTAGACACCACTCATTGCTTCCTCTGGACCCCAGAATATTGGGAGGCAGGAGATGGGATACAGAGAG
The DNA here is from genome assembly GCF_052094955.1 of Ictidomys tridecemlineatus. Taxonomy (NCBI): domain Eukaryota; kingdom Metazoa; phylum Chordata; class Mammalia; order Rodentia; family Sciuridae; genus Ictidomys; species Ictidomys tridecemlineatus. The sequence goes on from NC_135482.1 coordinate 117,016,761, forward strand.
TATCTCCAATTAACTCAACCTGGATCTTCCATGGCTTACTTGGGAAAGTAACTTAATATCTCCAATGCCACCAACTCCCATTTTTCTTGTACAAAATAAGCATAAAATTAGCTATGTAGTAACCAATAAATATGATGTATTTCTCTTCTTCACCTCTCCCACACTGCATTTGTTGATTTATAAGATATGTTACCTTTATGACTGCTATAATTTGAACCTTAAATGTCCCCAAAAGCCCATGTGTTATAACAATATTGGAAGGTAGTTGAAACTTAAGAGGTGGGGTTTACAGGGAGGTCTTCAGGTGATAAGGGACATACTCTCAAAGGCAATTGTGGGAACAAGGCTTTTTCCAAGAACCAGGCTTCTTTGCTCTCTGTGTCTTCTTGGCCATGAGATAAGGAGTTTTGCTCCACTGTGTGATCTCACCATGACTTGATGCCTCACCACAGGCCCATATGAGCATATGAGGCCAAATAAAGTTGCTGTATATATTTGAACAAATGGCAAATAGATTATATGATGAGCCTGTATTTCCCAATAAAGAATTATTTTAAAAAATTATACCCTGTAGCCTATGTATCTAAGGGCAATGACCTTATATTGGCCCCATACAGACACTCCTCTAAATTGTTCATCTTCCTCTGGGACGTAGAGTTCTTTTTAATACACATGTACCTTGTTTTTATATTGTTACAAAAATTGAAGAGTTATTGCTCCAATTCAGCTATTAAACTATGGAGTCTTCATTTTATTGCTTGTGTTATTACTAATCCTAATTTGCTCCTAAAAGAAATGTACAACTCTCTCTTGCAATGCATACTCTGCAAAATTACCTGCTGTAGTTGCCTAGGATTGGCTTTTATCTCTGTACTGTGGTGAAGTAGAGTTATATAAGCCACCTGGGCTTTTGGCAGGAAGAAAATAACTCTCAGATGGATGCTGCCTGAAAAACTTGCTTTCATTAGCAGAGTTCCCCTTGACCACAGGAGCCTGAGTTTTTTGCCTTATTAACCATTCCAAGTTTATATACATGGGTTATACCATGCAATGGCCTTTTCTATAACATGTAAAGAGATATTTTTGAAATTTTTTTCCTTAGAAAAGTCCTTGAATAGATGGTAATTAACAGATGAGTCATCTAAGACATAAGGAAATGAAATGACTTGCCTGGGATCACAGAGGATTTATATTTTAACAAATATTCCTAACTACTTAGTTCCCAGTTTGAGTCCCTCTTGGTAGGATGGATTCAAGATAGCAATCCTCAATTTAGATCCACTAGCTGCACCTACCCAGAAGAGAATATCAAGGCTTTTTTGTTATTACAAAGTATTAATTATATTTAGAAAACATTTATAAAAGAGGAAATAGGCTGCTAGGTGCTTGTGTAATGCCAAACTAAGTAAAATAATTATTTCTGCTATCAAGGAGAACCCCCACAGCAAGGAGAGAAACTCAAGCTTGTGATCAAATGCAACAATTTTAAGTCAAGAACACAACAACAACAACAAACATAGTGAGTTCTATGACAGACATAGATTATAAATTAAATTCCACCAGAGCTTCATAGAGAGGGACAATATCTCTAACCCAGTGGAACCATGGAAGAGGTAACATTAAAATTGAACCCTGAAGAGATTAGATCTCATTTTGCCAGGCAGTTATGGCTAGACAAGGGCATTCCAGTACAAGAAATGGCATTGTTCAGGAAAAGTTGGAGAGCTGGGGGAAAGCTGAACAAAGTTGTGGAGGAGAAGAAAGAAGAGGTTAGGGATTAACTGCATAAGGGTTATCAATTTCCTAAAAGAAAATTCTGATATAATTGCATGTACAACAAGGAGCCTCTGAAGGTAGTTTATCCACCCAACAAAGTATATAAAGCCCTCAGATCATGCTCAGCGGAATGGAAAGAAGAGTGAAATGAGTTGCTGTGTGAAGAGTTCTGTCTTACAATACAGTGCATTGGACAAAAAAGATAGAAGGTGCTATAGTTTAGATCTTAAGTATCCCCAAAAGATCCATGTGGTAAAGACTTGTCTCCATCATGTTGCTGTTGGGAAGTTCTAGAAACAAAGAGGTGGGACCTGATGGGAGGTCTTCAGGTCATTGAAGGTGTTCCCCAAAAGGATCATGAGACCCTGGTCCCTTCCTCCCCCACCCACCATGTGTCTGTCTCTCTGGTTCATTCTCATTCTCTCTCTCTCTCTCTCTCTCTCTCTCTCTCTCTCTCTCTCTCTCTCTCTCCCTCTCTCTTCTCTGACATGAGGTAAGTGGTTTTGCTACACCAAGAGTTCCTTCTGTAATGTGCTTCCTTACCACAGGCCCCAAAGCAACAGGGTCAACAGGACTATGAACTTAAAGTTCCTAAAATTTAAGCCAAAATCATCTTTTCTCTTTATAAGTTGACTATCTTGGGTATTTTGTTATAGTACCAGAAAGCTGACTAACACAAAAGGCAGGAAGAAGAGTTATAGAGTTCTTAAACAAGTAATAGGTAGTTAAAGCCTCAACTGAAAAAACTGGCAAACAAAAGGGAAAGAAAGTGCAGAAGTGGAATATGTCATCCCAGTGGCAATCTAGGGGATATAGCCATTAGATGTAAGAAGAAAAGAAGCTTAAAATGTCAGATATTTTTTCAAGTTTTAAAGTTTCTGAGGAAGAGGATAAGGTTATTATAAACAGGAGAAGAAGCAAGTTTGAAGAAAATCAAAAATTTTGTAGTGAATACTAAAGAAATTTATTGCATGCTATGTAAATGAAAAGATAGAAATGCCACAGTCAAAAATATATCAATGTAGAGGTTTCCTTTTTAGAATCTGAAAACCTGAACTGTATCTCTTTACAAAATTTAACATAAGATCAAACCATATCAACACAAAATATTCATCCTGACAGGTATTAATAGAGTGAAACCTTACTCTGCATGAGAAATGATTTAGGCAATTTCATTCATGGCCATTATTGTCTAATTGAATTACTAGATCAAAATCTACATAGAGTATATTAATTCAACAAAACAAGGCCCCATGTCTCTGAAAGTACTCTCACTAGTTTCTAAGTTACGCCTTGTCCTTGGTTTCAAAGTGGGCTTCAAGAGAAACAAACAGGAAACTGCAATTTGGATACACAATGTCCTAGAGGGTTCTATGAGAGCAGGGAGAAGCAGTGTAAGCAAAAAGTAGAAGAAAAGAAAACTAACTGATGAATTCTTGAGGAAATTCAAAGTTCACGCCTCAATAATGGGTGGAAATCAGGAAGGCCAAGACATGAAGAAAATGCCATAAATTCAGGTAAGTCTCATTAATCATTCTGGATAGACAGCCCCAAGAGAAAGAGAGAGAGAGAAAGCAGACTAGAGAGAGAAACAGAGAAAGTGTTTTGGTGAGATTAGGAGAGAGTTATGAAAAGACTCTACAGAAATAGGAATGAGAGGTTAAACTGAGGCAGATTATATTCAATAAAATTTATTTTTTTCCATACATAATATATATTCAATAAGTGTGTTTCATGAAATATATTCAATAAAACTTAGTAAAGGAACCAAAGAAAAAACAAACATAGGTTGGACATTTGTGAAATAATGCTGAAGTCATGAATATAGTTCAAAGCAGGTAACCTATGTTGATCTGAGCTACCAACCCAGAGAAGAAAACATGACTGTCAGTAACTATTAAAGAATCCAGGTGTTCTGAAGAAAAAGTAGCCCTTGGGATATAGCATTCACCCTCACTTTCACTTGTAAGTGATTTTGCAGACAGGAGTTTTGATAAGTAACGATTTAGGGAGAACTATACTTGAAAATCATATGCTTGAGCTGAGTATGGTGGTACAAGCCTGTAATCCCCACTACTGGGATGCTGAGGGAGGAGAATCACAAGTTTAAGGCCAGCCTGAACTACAGCAACAACAAAGGAAGGAAAGAAGAAAAAGAAGGGGCTGAGGTTCTGGCTCAGTGGTAGAGTGCTCACCTAGCACTTGTGAGGCCCTAGGTTCGATCCTCAACACCACATAAAGATAAATAAATAAAATGAAAACATTGTGTCCATCTACAACTAAAAATAAATATTAAAAAAAGAAGAAAAGGAGGGAATGTGGGAGGGGGAGGGAAGGAAGGAGACATAGTTTGATTGAGAGGACAGGATGGCTTAAGGAAAACCTTAAGGAACCCGGCCTGCAGCTCCTCTGCAGTGCAGGCTTCTTCCATGTCCTTGTGGAAATAAATCAAGGTCACACACAGGAACCAGCAAGCCACATCCAGCTGAGATAAGGTACAGTGTTTTTGTCATTGTCTCTTACTTTTGTTTTTATTTTTCTTCCAATTATTACAAAAGCAATACATTTGTAAAAGACTTTGAAAAGACAGAAGACCAGAAAGAGTACATATAAAATCACTGTTATTGATCATTGTTAATATCCACTTTTTATCCCATATCTATTTTATCACACATCTATTTGCTTCAATATTCTTCACCTGGATCTTCTAGCAGGATGCTATTTCCAGATGCCTTGTGCTACCTTTTCCTTTATTGCCTTGTATCTGGCTCCCCTCACTAGGTCCTACCTGGTGCTTGAGATCCCCAAAATAAAATCCTAAACTTTGTAAGATGTTTAAAATTAAATCACCAAGTAAATAAAATATGAAAAGAAAGAAAAGCATAGAAGTGAAGGTAGTCAGTCAAGGAGAAAATAAATCTATAAGTTACAATTAATTAATGGTACTTTAAAACATCAATTTTTTTTACACTATTGGGAATTGAATGCAGGGTGCTTTATCCCATCTCTTTCTATTTTTTATTTGGGGATGAGGTCTCCCTAAGTTGCTGAGGCTGGTGCCCAGCTTGCATTCTTCCTGCCTCAAGTCTTCAAGTCACCTGGTCAAAAAAACATTTTAAGTAAGACAATAAGTACATTAAGATTAAATTTTTTTAAAGTTTAAATAATATAATAGAATAAACACAATTTAGGATAAAAGAGATAAAATTCTAGAAAAGTAAGACATTAAAACAAAAGTAGAAAATATAAAGGAGGAAAATAAAAAGGTAAATTTACTGTAATAAAAATATATAAAAGCTAAACTGCATTATGGAGACTTAACAAGTCAAAAGTAAAAATCGAGGGAATTACACAGGAAAACATTGTAAAGAAAATAAATCTAAGCATGTTCAAACTGAGAAAGGAGAAAGATTAAAAATATGAAAAGGAACAATGAAAACTACATAGTATGCCCTCACATAATCTTGAGGCACACAGCTAAACCTGTGAAGAAAACTTCAACTTCTCTATTAAAATGGAAGAGAATGAAAGAAAACCAAGAAAAAGTAAGCAGTGGCAGAGGTGTGAACCAAGTCCTGAGTTGTCTCTGTCTTCCTTCATGTCCATCCCATTCTTCAGAACAGCAGAGAATCAGGAATGAAGAGAAATGTAATGCTGAGAGCAATGCTGTGCCTTTTGCCTCCAGCAATGCAGATCCTGCCTGACAATCTGGAGGCTTTTCATCTGGTGCCTGAACTCAGGGGTGCTTTGTGTCTCTAATTCACACATCTAGGGGTACCCTATCCAGCCTGAGGAAATGCCCTTCAGTGGTTTCCCCTTGTCAGTGGAAGACAGATTGCTTAGCATACAGTGGCTGGAATCTGTGCATAGACAGGTTTGTCCTTGTGAAATGCAAACAGGCAGTGTGTAGCTTCACTGGATGTCCACAATGTGGCAGGAACCCCCTGGTCCACAGTGTGGACTTCACCTTAACAAGTTTAGGGCATCTCATTCATCAGCTCACTTAACCAAGTGCCATCCTGCAGTCCACTTGTTTACTTGCTATTAAACAATGGTTCACTCTGATTCTTGTTATGTAGATGGAGAAAAAACAACTTGTGTTATGACATTCCTTAGACATATTGAAACTAATTAGCTCTAAGCTTCATTTCTATTATTAGTAGTCACATTTTGGTGTTTTTGATGAGATTTGAGATTCATTTAACTCTCTTGATAATAGTAGAAAGCATCCTTGTGGGTCCTGTTTTTACTGACCCCCCCTTCCTGGGCCAAAAGGAGAGCTGAAGGAAAAGCACAACTGTGGCCCACCAACAACACTTTAAGATTTTCCCCTAATCCATGGTATAAAAATAATTCAAGGCTTCCCTGTCATTATGCATCTTGTATCCTCAGAGAAGCCTTTTAAGGATGAAGAGTGGGTAAGACTGTAACTATTAATGGTTCCCATTTTGAAAAGAAAATCAAAAGCTAAAAATCACCTGATATATTGAGTCCATTCTTAACATTATTCTTTTCTCTCACCCTCTTTTTTGCCTTATTACTTGGCAAAACAGCTCCTAGATGTCCCCATCAGGATTTAGTTTCTGACCTGGCTTTGGAGTCTTAAGATTACTGTGTGTATATATGTGACTGTATGACCAATATGATTCTGCAACCTGTACACTCAGAAAAATGAGAAATTAAATCCCATCTGATTCAAATGTATGATATATCAGAGTCATTGCACTGTCATGTATAACTAATTAAAACAAATTTAAAAATTTTAAAATCATGTTATTGGAAGGGAGCAGTGACATCTAGGCATTCATAGACACAAAACGTCTATCCACCCATCCATTCACCCTCAGATCTGGGATTATTGTTTCTTAATGATTTTTTGAGGGACTGCCTGTATGTCAATAACAATTGTCAGGATCTTAAAAGACTGGATTCTTGTAGGTTTAAATATAACCACAGCTAATGACTTATTGATTATTGCAGTGAAGCTCTGCTAAAAGCAGTTTCCCACTCAATTTCCAGTGGAAACCAGGAGAGGTCAAGCTGAGGCAGGGGAAGCTAGTAATGCCCCACAATCTTTCTGTAGTTCTGGTTCTTCAGATAAACTTACGGCAAATGACATAAAACTTATGTCCACAGACATTTGGGAGTGTTAATGAAATGCTAATTAAAGTATTGTCCCTTCTTCTCACCATTGGTCCACTTTCCTCCTCTCTTCCTTTGCCTACTATTCTGAAATTTAACAGAGCAATGATCTGTTACTCTCCCCACATCATCACAAGGTATGGCCATACTAATAGTGATACATATTTAAATCATTCAAAAGGATGTCATTTTTTCTTTTTAAATTATACCCATTTTATTTTAGGAATTATAAGGAAAACTAAAAGCCTTTCACAATCAATAAACAATACATTTAATTCCCCAGATCTTTACCCATTTTTACCCACATTTTCTCCCAGTTTTAAAGGTTTATTTTCAAACTTAGCAGATATGTATCCATCCATCTGTGCTTGACTCCCTCCCACTTGTGCAGAGGAAGCCCAACAGCCAAGTAGAAAAGCAAAAATGCTTATGGATAAACAAAGACTCAGGGGTCAGAGTCAGAGCAGACACATTCCAACCACTTCCACATCACCCCAACATCCTGCTGCTCTGAAATAGGATTCAGCATTTCAACATAGACACCAACAGGCCACCATGTCCCAAAGCCTGCAATGCCTGCCATCACACTTTAATTTTCTTTGCCTAATTTACATACTCCTATTTTTTAGCTCATGTTCATAAATCCTTTGGCACATTAAAACTGCATTCTCCTTACATGTGAACACTATTTTGCATGCTCCATTCATTGCCTTTCAAAAAGTGACATTAATAAAAGTCACAACATAATCAATCAATCAATAAGCATTTATTGAGTACCTATTCCATGCCCAGGGCAAAGTGGTGCTTGCTAATAAATTTATAGTGGAATTCAGGCAAGAGGTGATGCAGAATGCTGTTTAACCCAGATAAAATGTGTTAGGTACATGGCATTGAACCCTCATTTTCAGATAAGTCACTTCAATATATGTGTCTAAACATATAGCCTTATGTGAATAGGTGCTTATTTCTCTGGACACTTCTCACTGACAGATTTTGATGCAGTACCACAATTAAGATTCTGTGGTTCTCTAGCAAATAGAATACAAAAAAATTGAAAAGGGAGAATGGTTTAGATGGAGAATAACAAACTATTTATAGTTTATTTGCCAAGACATTCAGGAGGTAAATACAAAACAAAACTCTAGCAAGTGTAGCATTTTCCTACTCCAATAGTCAGCATTAGCTGCTGACTGCAGGCCAAAAGCACAGCTTCACACAGCTCCTCACATTTAAATTGGCAAAGGATGAGATGCCATTACAAACATTTGCTAGTTTGTGGCCAGATATTGGTTTATTCAAACAACCTACAATCTTATTTTGAACCCACTTGGCAAATAACAAAAGTATTAAGATTTGTACTCATTACCACATTTAGCCTTCACATATAACCAAAGATCATAATTTTAAGTGTGCAATTAATCTTCCTTATGCATATAAAGCAATAAGTTAAACACAGTTCCATTATAGCAATAAATCCTGGCATGCTGAAGGTACCCAGGTGGATATTTCAGGTTTTTTTTAAGGCAAATGAATCATATTGAAAACATGTGATTCAACTCAAGTAATTATCATATTCCAGAGCATGTAAGGAACAAAACAGTTCCCTCATGAGTGGCTCTACAGAGGGAATGAGACAAGTGCACAATTGCAGAGAAGGTGCATACCTGGTATGTTCAGGACCAGGCAAAATGTACATAGTGACAGATAGATTCAGAGAAAAGTTATACTTCTCCTGATTGGAGTCTCAGAAAACAAAGGCTTAAATAGAGCATATAGCATTTGATATGGAGTTGAAAGAATGAGTGGATTTCAGGGATGTAGAAAGAGGGAACCCAAAAGGGCTGAAAGAATGGGTGGACTTCAGGGATGTAGAAAGAGGGAACCCAAAAGGGCTTAGGCTGAGGGTGTTGAGGGCTGAGTAAGTTCTCTACCCAGACCTGCTTGCCTTTTCCTTGACTACTTACTGTGAACCAGTCACCATTCAAAGTGCTGCTTACATAATAAAATCCGTTTAATTGTCAAAATATTCCTATGAGATTATCCATAAAACAGCCCTCTTCCATTTTTTTTCATATCAAAAAAAACAAGGCATAGAAAGGTGAAGCAGCTTTCCCTGGGTAGCACAGCTATTAATTGTGGCTGGAATGCAAACTCAAGCAAGCTGCTTAAAGTTAAAGTCTTAAGTATCTTCCCCTATCTTCTGGAGCTTGAACCAACACTCTGGCACTTGTCTACAACCTCTTGCTTCTAAATCTGACTCCACTCTTGGGCCCATGCTCTCAGTTGGACCTCTTCTTTGTTTCTGGGAACTGGGAAACCTAGAGATATCTTACATTGTATATTTGTAAAATTAACAACTTCTTTTTATTGTTTTTCCTTATTAAAAATCAGTACTAATTTACTGTAGAATAATTAGATGATAGTGATAAACAAAAAGAAGACAATTAAAAGACTTCCATAATTCCATCTCCCAGAGAAAACACAGTAAACACATTGCCAAATGTCCTTCCAAGCTGTCTTCGTGTGTGCACCTACTTGGACTGAAATACAAACGTAAAGTATCTTGCAATCTGCCTTTTCCACTTAGCACAACACAAACACTTCTCCATGTCACAAAATCTTTATCTATGGTCTAATTTTAAACAGTTCCTTCTAAGTGTTGTCTCCTAACAGGGAATCATATTAGGCCAGCTCTGAAGTGTGTGAGTAAAGGGAGGGTTATTTGGAATCTGAACTATGGAAGAAAGCCTTGGACTTGACCAAGCACAGGATGAAGTAGAAGCAGAGGCTTTGGCCTTGGAGAAAGTTTCCCAAATATAAATCTTGTCCACCTAGGACTAGAGGGGCCATGGCTAATCCAATCGAACTCTAAGCTACTGGCAGGAGCCAAGAAGGGACCTGTCAGTAACTAATTCTAAGACTTGGCCTCAGAAGAGCGGAGAAGAGGGAATGGAGGAACAGGCACAGAGGTGAGCCATCTAAGTGCATCCAGACAATGCAGAAGTAAAACTACAGGAAAGCAGAAAACAGGCCCAGACTCCAGTGTTCTCCAGAGCCTGGACAGGTGGCCTAGCTTTTGGAGATTGAGTATATAACCATCTGGTTCTTGAGGGTCTAATAACCAAGCAGTGTTCCAACCCCACTGATCATGGGGCCACATTCATTGCTACATGCCTGGGCAGATCCTATGGCCTTGGGAGAAGGGGCATGAATTATAGTTTTCTGAGTGCTTAGTATGAAAATTCGGGATAGAGCAGGATGCAGGCAGGGATTGATGTTATGTCTTATTCTCATTGCTCCCCAACCCTTGACAATCAGTCCTTCCAGGGCACCATTCCCTAGACCGAAAGCCCATGACTATGGTCTTCTATCCACTAGAATCTCAGAATATCCCTACCCGTGTTTTACAGGATACCTCCAATCCCTGCACAGGGGTTTCATTTGTGTCTGCTTTCATGCCTCCCAGATACCTCATTTCCTTCCAAAACCTATACCTGGCCCTTACCCTCATAATGCAGAAGTTAACCAAGTGATACCCAACTGTGTCCAAAGACATGGCAGAAACCCCAACAAAGCAATAAGAGAGATGCCAGCAAGCTTTAGAAGCTGGGACTGAGAAGGTGGGCCAGACAGTGCTGTGAAGTGTCACCTACAATGGGTCAAGGACCTGGTCAAGTTCAAAAGGAAATGGAGAGCCACTGAAGGGTTCTAAAGCATCAGACTCATGAAGACTTATCTAGAAGTAGTGTGGTAGATGATGTGCATGTGTAGAGAAGGGCTGAAGCAATGGTTAATCCTGGCAACTTTCTTATCACCACCAGGGAAGTTTTGTTTTGTTTTTGTAATTTAATGCCACCATCCCACCTTCAGTACCTGATTTCAACTGGTTTAAGGGATACGTTCTTTATTTGTTTAGTTACTTATTTGAAATATTTTCTTGTGCTGGAGATTGAACCCAGGGACTCACACATACTCTACCACTAAGCTACACCCATAACCCCCTGAAGAAGATATTTTTAAACACCATAAAAGTCTTACCTTTAAGTATTAAAGCAGTCAGAAGAAACTATTTAAATTTCCCACTTTGGTCTCTGGTTCCTCCCCTCCCATTTTTACGTCAGTTCCTGAATTTGGGTCCACCATTCTGGCATCCATCCCTCCCTACAACCATTCTCTACTCCTCCTCCAGCCCCCTACCCCATCCCCACCTTTTTGTCTGTCACCCCAACACTCAGTAATTAACCTTGGACTATAGTTCCCACATTCTTCCAGACTTGATGTTTATCCATCATTTTCCTGATACCAACCCCAGCAAGACTAGATAGAATAGGAGTAATGGAGAGGGATATGAAAGGCACTGCAAAGAGAAAGCATCAGTTTGGGTCACTGGATGTGACAGGCCGAAACTGTAACATTACCATTTGATAAAGGTGATATTCCATTGAACAATAAAGAATCCTTGTAGTTTATTAACAGCTTCTGAGAATACAGTGTATATGATTTTTATGAAGAAAAAATACTTGCTAGGTTGCATGTCTTTCCCTGTAGGATGATTGCATTTCAGGTAATAATGTAATCATGTTGGTTAACTACTAACAAGAGGAGAATGAATTGGCAGATGTGGCAAGGCAGAGCAGAAGCCTGTCATAAGAAAAAGATAATAGAAATGTTAGAAAATCCACAGCAGGAGGATTAGAACTGAACAAGAAGCTGTGAAAATGTGTGCTGGAGTTTGTCTTGAACCATAATTTGAACTGAATAAGACTTCTCTAGTATAAGAGTTTTTCCTCCCAGTGGAAAACTAAATGATAGTAGTTTGATATGCATGTATGATTAATTTTTATATTTCCTATATGTGTATAATGGTTAACATGGGTTGATTTTGGAATTGGCACATAAGATGAAGAAGTTCTAGTCCTATAGGAGCAAAGTTGTGCTTTGGGGCAAAGATCTCCATAGCTCTGACATGCTCTATGAGGTCCCTAAGCCTGCATGGCATCACACTCAGGGACCTCAGCTGGAAACTGGACAATTTAATATTCACATCACATTCTTGTATTCCTTTCCCTTTGGTCCTAATTTTAAAATTCAGAAACTCTTATTTAGAAATAACACATTAAGCAATAACACATTTGCACCAATGTGTTAATGATTCTCAGCTCTCCCCTTTCCTGATGGTATGTGTTGAGTAAAAGTGAAAGCATCAGGACCATTGGTTCCACAGGAGAGAAAGAGAGACAGAGTTTCTGTTGGGTGTGATGAAGAATTTTGGATGTTGGATGTACATCAGTGTAAATGTACTTAACACACTCAACTGTAAAGTTAAATGTTTAAATGATAAGTGTTATGCTATGTGTGTTTAACCTTAATATTTCTAAAGCTAAGGATAGTGAAAGTGAAAAATAAAATTTGCCTATTTTGAAATTGTGCAGAACAGACCTTGAATGAAGTTGGGCTTTTATTATTGTTTTGTTTGATTTTTTAATGAATAATTAATATTTATTTTATTTATTTATTTATTTTTTTATTTTTGGACTTTCAAAACATTACATCTTTCTTAATATATCATGTTTCACAATTTGATTCAGAGGGATGTGTTTAGGGGCTACTTTTTTCTCTGGAGTTCCCATTTCTGAGACCTCTTTGATAGATGTTAGGATCTCTTTTACCATCACTATTCCAGTTCAAGAGAAGCAGCAGCCTGCTTAGTTACCATTTATTTAATGCCCTCTATGGGGTCAGGTAACCCGCGCAGTTCTATCTCTAGTCACAACAACCCTAACGAGGATAGGTGATATCACCCCGACTTGACAGATGGAAAAACTGAAGAACAGTAACTCTTCCAGGATTCAAGGGCTGATAGGTAGAGAATTCCTATTTTGGCAAGTTCCCTTCCAACTTAGGATCAGTACTTGTGTTCTCAGATCTTCTTTATTCACCTCAGAAAATGACAGAAAACTTGAAAATAGTACATAAATGTGTTCATGTATCTTTTTGGTAGCAAGTGGGAAAATAGGAATGAGTAAGAGCCCAATTTAATAAAAGTCTACTGTGTGCCTAACTCCAGGCCTGCTTCCTATGTGCTTAAACTAAGCATCTAAACCTAGTACAAGAAAGTGCCTCTTTTTGTTAAAGTTAATTAAAGTATGCAAGATCTCATTCCACTGTAAATGGTTTAGAAAGTAAGGATTTCTGAACTCATGGTCTCTCTTTCAATCATGCGAGGACTCTATAGCAAGTAGGTATATTGACCTTATATATATACGTCAATATATACTGAGAAAAGTAGACTTCTTCCCTTCCTCTCTTCCCCACCCTTCTCTTCTATCCTACTTAAGCTCTTTACTGGCTCTCTTAGGATTTACCAGAGCTTAAACCCTAATCTGAAAGGCCCTTTAAAAGGTGATCCTGCCCTTCCAGCTTCTTCTCCCTTGAATCTTACACATGTGGCTCATTCTACCTTTATTAAGTTACTTGTAGTTGCCTACGCTCACCTCTCTTTCAAATAATAATAATCACCTCTATTTACCCAGTGTACCAGGCACACACATATTAAGGGTTTAGCATATGTTGTTTCTTCCTTTTTTTTTCTTTTTGGTACAAAAGATTGAACCAGGGGCACTTAACCACTGAGCCCTATCCCCATCCCCAGCCCTTTTTATTTTTTATTCTGAGACAGGTTCTCGTTAAGTTGCTTAGGGCCTCACTAAGTTGCTGAGGATGGCTTTGAACTTGGAATCCTCCTATCTCAGCCTCTCAAGCCACTGGGATTACAGGCATGCACCACAGCTACTATCTCATTTCTTAGAGGAATTCTTCAAGGTAGATATTTTCAATCCCATTTTAAAGATAAGAAAACTGAAGCTTAGAAATATTCTGGAATTTATCATGTAACTTTCAGGAAAATGGATGGAACTGGAGATCATAATGTTAAACAAGATAAGCCAGACTCAGAAATACAAATGTCACATGTTCCCACGTATGTGGAATCTAGTGGGAGAAACAATTATATGAAAGTAACCAGGAGACTATTAGAAAAGAAAAAAGTAGGAAGACCCTAAGCAACTTAGTGAGATCCTGTTTCAAAATAAAAAAAAAAAAAAGGCAAGGCCTGGGGATGTGGCTCAGCAGCTAAGTGCTTCTGGGTTAATCCCTGGTACCAAAAAAAAAAAAAAAAGCAAGGCAGTGGGGCTGGGACTGTAGCTCAGTGGTACAGCGCTTGCCTAGCATGTGTGAAGCACTGGATTTGATTCTCAGCACTGCATATAAAGAAATAAAAATTAAGATCCACTAACAACTAAAAAAATATTTTTTTAAAAAAGTGGGTCATTGGGAGCAGGGAGAGTATGGCAAGGGAGGCTGCATATGGTGAAGGTATGTTACTTGCATGCCACCATGAAACCCATCATTCTGTATAATTAAAATGTATGAATAAATCTGGAAAAAAATATATCAAAAAATTCAGGAATTTGTTCACAACCACATAGCTAATGAGTAGCAGTCAAAATTTGAAACAGACTTGCTTGACTCTAAAGCCAGCATGCTCAAAATACCACTCAGAACTTTATCTGCATGAATCCTTCCTTAAACCTTTCTTGGCCCCTGCTTCACACACACATATGCATGCACCATCTGCCTTTGTCTGTCCTGCCTCCATTGCACTCTGAGCACCTGCTGTGCACCGGGCCCTGAGTGATGCACATGTGATAGCAAGGGGATCAAGTTTTCTGTGTCTGTTTATGCACATGATTATCATTCCCCCCAGGACAGGGACTATTTTGTTGCTGTCTCTCCTGCTACATGGTTCTTCAGTCATTGACTAGATGGGCCTGATTCTCAGCCTGGGATTAATGTTTAGGAAATTATATATATAAAATATCATTATAATATATAATAATATATTATATGGAATTAATGTTTAGGAAATATTGTATATATTATATATTATATAGTTATAATATACAATAATATATGGAATTAATTTTTAGGAAATATTATATATTATATAAATATTATATATAATATAATGTTTAGGTTCAACCATTAAGAGATCCTCTCCCCGGCTATGTAGATTTCTCAAGAGGAGAGTTCTTCATCTCACCAAATCCTTTGTAATGCTCTAGAATTGAGACAACGGACTTAACACTATTTCTCCTGTCCAGGTGTGTGGTTATCATAAACCCCAAATAATTATATATTCTAATAAATACTTTGAAAATTATATAAGTTGGAAAATAATCTGGCTTCCAGATAGTGTTTAAGAAATTCTCTGCTCAAACTTGTCATAAGCCACATTTGCCTGAGTTTGGGAAACAGAGAGAGCAAGGGTGGTACTGTGGTTTGGATAAGTATACCCCCTCATTGTGTCAGTCTTATTCACCAGAGGGCATTACTGGTGGTGGTGGAATCTTTGGGAGGTCCTTAGGTCATTTGGCACATGCTCTCAAGGAGGGATTGTGGGACTTCACTCTCAGTCTTTCTGTTTTCCTGGATCATGATGTAAGTGGTTAGCTCCATCAGACATTCCTGCTATGGTATGCCACCCCTTCCCAGAGGCCCAAGGCAATGGAGGCTGCCTGATCTTGGATTAAAATCTTCAAAACAATAATATAAACCTTTTCATTTTACAAGTTACTTGCCTCAGGTATTTCATTATAGTCACATGAAGCTGTCTAATACAAATGGTCTCCTTTAGACCCTCTAGAGACTTCTCTTGCAGGAAGGAAAACCCATAACAGATTATGACTTGATTATCCAAGTGTGACCTATAAATTTCTCTGCAGATACTGTAAAAGCAGAAGACTCTCTATAACTAGGGATTTATCTGCCACTGGTATTCAGATAATTCATCTTTGACTTATCTCCCATATATGTGAAGAAATTCCTCTCTACTTCATATTTCATAGAATTGTGAAGTCATTGATTTGGTCATGTGCCATATGACTAGGTAAAAAGCCCTAAAAGTCCTGGTCCCAAGGACTGTGCCCTGGACAAGAAGCCAGAAAGAATCTCCCTGGGCATGGGGGCCCTTAGGAGTACATCTGGCACTTTTGAAGCTACACTTGTTCCTTCATTACCAGATTACTATTTCAGAACAATCAGAGCACCAAATGCAGCCAATGAAATGATAACCATGTGACTACACTACAACATGTGAAGACGGAATTAAAACACACATGAAAGCCTTGAATATGTCTGTGTCTTAGGAATGAATTCTACTCTGTGAAACTTTTTAGACAGGCTTTTTTAAATGGTTTAGATTTTTTTCAAACATCCATCTCCTAATAAACTGTTAATGAGCCGCACATGACAGGCAGTCCATCCTTTTTTCCTTAAATGCCTTAAATTATCAATATGGAGCAAAAAACTGCATTTAGAAAAAAAGTAATTAATCTTTATCAGCAGAGATTTGTCTTATATGCAGGAAACCTCAGGAATGTGAATTTCTCTCTTCCTTCCCTTCTGTTCTATTTTCCTTCCTTCCTTCACTTCAAAATAGTATATCAATTGGTCATTTAAGCCCAAATCTTTCACTGCATTTTCCTTCTATTAGAAAAACCTGCATGAATTGATCTAGGGTTACTGAGGTAAGTATTTCCAGCATCTCACCTGAAGCTCTTTTTTGCCCTGTTTTTTATTAGGTTCCTAACATTTCCAGTGGTTCTCTTTACAGAGAGAGGAGGAGGGAGAGAATTTGTATTCTCAGTGATTTCTAGTCAATAATTTTTCTACTGGAAAAATATCACAGTTATTGCTGGAGAAAGAGAGGGAAGTAGGTTTCAGGGTGATGATAGATGGTATTGTATCTGTCTCTAATCTTTAGATACTTTCTAGAGAAGCATATATCCCTGCATTATTAGCATAATTAACAAAGTTTACAAAAGTATAGACAATAATGTGATAAAATGTCATAACTGATTCAGAATTCCTCAGGGAAACAATTTATACAAGATATGTATACACACAGACATAGATAAAAGGGGGAAAGAGGAGGAGGAACAGGAGTAGAAGGGGGGAGGGAGGAAAAAAGAGGTTTATTGTAAAGAACTGGCCCTGTGGTTATAGAGGCTGAGAAGACCTAAGGCCTGAAGTTGGCCAGTTGGAGACCCAGGTAAGCCTGTGGCATGGGTTCTAGTCCAAATCCAATCCTGAAGGCAGTAGAAGACTCATGTCTCAACTCAAAAACAGTTCTCCTTTTCTCAGTCTTTTGTTGTCTTTAGATTTTCAACAGATTAGATGAGGCCCACTCACACTGGGAAAGGCAATCTGCTTTATTCAGTCTAACACCCTCACACAGACATCATCAGAATAATATTCAGGCCAGTATTTGGGCACCCTGTAGTCAGTCCAGCTGACATAAAATTAGCTATCATAGAGGTTGAGATTGCTTCCCCAAAACACATCTCCAGGTCCTTGCTGTGCCCCATGGAATTTACTCAGTCTGCATCAGCTGCTTGCTGTTGCTGCTTGGCCAAGTCTGTGTATCTACCCAGAGTGTTGGGCACTCTCCAGTTCCTTCTTTGTTTCTGCATAGCCTCCTGGAGTGATGCTGCACCTGCCCAGGGGTCTGCTTCCCATTTTCCCAAAGCTGAAAACCCCCTAGGAGCTCAAATGTCCTCTGTTCCCCTCAGATCTCACATTTCTATAAACTTTTTGCCCACAAATTGGAGAAAATGTCCCTATCTTTGTGCTTTGAGCTTCCTTTCCTTGGTTTGACTTAGGAATTCACATTTAAAAATTTTTTTTTGTCCCAAGGTTTCTTTAACTATCCTCCTTGGAGACTCACTTCCACTTTCATTTTGCTCAGGAACATAATTTGTAGTCAGGAAAACAAGGTCATCTCGGCCCTCATATGGAAATGGCTTAGATTTAGCTGTGTATATTTACCTATACATGTATCAGCATATTTGGGAGTGTATTCATATGTATTTGAAAGTGCAAAGCTGTATTTATGTAATAAATATATTTATATGCATGTGTGCCCACCACTCAAGCACATAAAAAGAGGGACTCAACCAGCAGGAGTAGTGTCCACCTCATACCTTTACCAGTTCTTGCTTTTAGAACTTTCACTTTGTTCAATACATACTTATTAATATAGTTCTAGCTTATAATGAATTTTCAGTAGGACCTGTGCTTCACTGTTTGAAAAATTGTATGCCTTTACCATTGCCATTTAAAAAGACACCTTGCAAAGGTCATGATGGAGTAAAAAAAATATCCCCAAATACCTAAGGTTTATTATTAATGTTATTTTGCAAGTTAAATTATACATTGGAAGTTATGTTGGAAATAATAATAAAAGATAATACAAACTTCAGTAACTAGCCATTATTGGGAGAAAAAAAGTATGAAAGATTGCTTATCTTATATGTTTTCTCATGCTCTGTATCCACTACAACAATTTTTAAATGAAACTATTGCTTTTATTATGATTTATTCTGTCCCTTGATACAAACATGTAAGATCATTTATTCCTGTGAATAAATGAAAGAAGCAAAAAAAATGTGCTTAAACAAAGGAACTTATTTGGTTTCTTAGAGATTTCACTAAATTATCTCACTTGGTTCTTAGGGCGGCTAAGCTTGGTAAATCAGGTTCAAAAACATCTCTTGCACAGAAGAATAATCTGTAATTTGAAGCATAAAAATAAAAAGTGGAGACAAATGTTACTTCAGCTTATTTGGCTAAAATACACAGTTTTTTTTTTTTTTCAGGTGTGTGTGGGGGGCAGGGGTTGTGCAAGTCTACTTGCATCTTAAATTTGTAGTAGCTTGGTTCATGGTATAATCCATACATTCAGCAGTAAGAGACGGCATGCTTAATTACTTCAGAGACCCAGAGAATAGCAGCAAGATCTTTATTAACAGAGGTGCTTGTAGCCTCTTGTGCTTCTTCCTTTGATAAGCTTGTTATTGCTTTATTGGGAACCAACCTTTTCAGTACCATGGACAGCTCCACCGCAGCAGGAAGTGTCTTTCCTGCTTCCATTCTTCCACTTGTAGAATTCTAGAGGAAAACAGACCTGAAAGATTAACTCCTCACTGCTCTGACTGACAGACAAGAAACCTGATGCTCATAAAAATTAAATGACATACACAAATCACATGCAAAAATCCAAAAAAGCAGCCTCTGCAGTGATATACTATTGCGCAGGGAAAGGATCACTTAAAACCTAAGTGGATTTAAATTTTCTACCTCTTAACATTTTTGTGGAATTCGAGCTTCAGTTTCCTCATTCTGTAAAATGGGTATGAAGATGTTTTCCACAGTTGTGAGAAACAGAAATCAATCAGATAAATGCCTAGCACAACTTGAGAAAGAATAAGGGTTCCATAAAAGATAGTTAAAATGACTAAGTGCAAAAGCACCACTCAGGCTTCTATCAACACCCCAAAGAAGTGAGGCTCCAAATTCCAGAGAGTTCAGTCTACCTGACTTTATAAGTCATACACAATTTCAACTGTGATCTGTCCTCACTTTCCCTCAAATCACAAGATTTAAGTATTAGTGATACTGTATTTACATAATTGGGTCATCTGAACCAGGATTTGGCAATGTGGCAAACTTGACCCTTTGGTTCAATCTCAAAACCTTGCTCTTAGCCTTCTAGACCTTCCAACAGCCTCTCCCTCTCTAGAGCCATAGCTTTTCTTTAAGTAATATTAATACCATGAATGTCCATGTTTTCTTCCCTCTTACACCCCCGACACACACACTTTGGTGGAGTGTTTACTGAACATCAGCTGAGAGCCAAATACCTCACAAGAAGGAAGACTCAGTTCCTGGTTTTGTGAAGCTCCCATATGCAGGAGAAGACAGGTAGCAAATCAGCAATTACCATAAAGTAGGCATATTATCATTTATAAAGACCTTCCTGTTGTAGAGAAGTGAAAAATAACTCTTCTAGGACTCTCATCCTAGCTGAAGAAGTGACATACAAAATCATTACCCTTATAATAGCCTAAGTTTTACCTGCAGCTGATGCATAATGGCAAAAACCAGCATTTCAAACTTCCTAAAATGAAATATAAGAGTTTTCTTAGTGCTGTCATTTTTTTCCTCCACTGGAAAATACATCAGAACATGGTCTTTTTAATGTATCTAACACACACACACACACACACACACACACACACACACACACACGAACTCCTCAATGAAAAATACCTTAAAATATGTGTCACAAAGCCCTACATTGAGTCAGTAATCACATTGGAATGCAAACAAAAGATATTTAAAATTCAAATTATTGATAGTTAAATCTGGAATGAGTGCTTGGAAGTTTTTTATGGATTTTATGGATTAATGTAGGTGTTAAAAAGTATACATAGTACCTGCTTTTCTACTTATGAGTTATATTATTCAATTTATTGCATAAATTTCATATCTAAGGTTTATTATATAGAGCATATCTAATACTAGTCAGATTTGTGTGCACTTCTTCATTCTTGAAGAACTTTCAGAACATTAGTGAACACATTTATCCCCTTGTTGTGAGAGGCAAGTTTTTTTTGTAGGTAGTTATTTTTTTTATTATTAGTTGTTCAAAACATTACAAAGCTCTTGACATAAGAGAGGCAAGTTTTGAATCCTTATTTTCAGAGACTCAGGGTGCAATTCACCTCAGAGTGCTAAGAGAAGTGGTGTATGTAAAATCCTTATCTTCCATTTTAATGTCTTTAATTGTGTTCTAATTCTCTTTAATTTAATTCTCTTCTCTTTGTCTTTTTTCTCACCAATCATAGAGATCAACAGTTTGAAAACATAGTATATTATGTAAAAAATCACTAGAAGAAAAAGATGTGAAATTGAAAAGAAAAAATATTTAGTTTGTAACCAATAATTAATTAATTAATTGCATATACCTAACATTCCTTTCCACAGGTTGTTACTATTTTACTAAAAAGGGATACTAACTATCACCTGTTGAGTATTTTATTTACCAGGAATTGTGAACCAAGGATAAAGTTTTTGAAAAATTTGAGGTTCATTGGAAACAGGTAACTTTTATATGGTGTATACTAGTTTCACTGATATATTGTAAAGACAGCATAAAGAAAAGTGTGTTCCCTAATTCAAATCAGTCATAGAAGATTTCCTACAAGAGAAGATACCTGGGCAAACTCTTATATAAGATACATAGGTATTATCAGGGTGAAGCAGGGTGTCTTAGTCTATTTTGTGTTGCTCTAACAAAATTCTCAGCAGGTACTTTATAAACAAATGAGTTTATTTAGCTTATACTTTGGAAAGTCCAAGAGCATGGTGTCAATATCCTAGTGAGAACCTCCTGACTGCTTTGCGACATGGCAGAGAAGCAGAAAGGGAATGAATTATGTGCAGAAGGGGCTAAGCATGTGGAGTGGTCCTACTTGGTAACAACTTGCTCTCATGAGAACTCATTCAGGAAACCAGCATTAATCCCTTATGAGGTGGTACCCTATTTACTGTCTATATTAGTAGCTTTTCATCACTGTGGCAAATGCTTGAGGACAACAACTTAGGGGAGAAAATATTTATTTTGGCTCATAGCTTCAGAGGTTTCAGTCAGTGGTCAGCCAGCCCCATTGCTGTGGACCTGAGATAAGTCAGAACATCATGGCAAAAAGAGTCTGTAAGAGGAAAGCTACTCAACTCATGGTAGCCAGGAGTGAAGTGGGGGACTGGGGACAAGAGCTACCTTTCTAGGACACACTCCCAGTGATTTACTTCCTCCAGTCATGCCCTACCTCCTGCAGTTTTCACCACTTCCCAGCAGTCCATTCAGCTTTTACTGGATTAATCTACTTATGAGGTCAGAGCCTCATGATTCAGTCACTTCCCCAAAGTCATTGCTACTCTGGGGACCAAACCTTCAATACATGAGTCTTTGGGGGTACACTTCATATACAAACCATAATACATATTGCTAAGCCCCATTCTTATAAACTCCATGACCTCAACACCAACACACTGGGAGCCAAGCTTCCAGCAATGCACCTTTGGGTGACAAATCATACCCAGACTATAGCACATAGTGAGGCATTCCTGGCCAAGGGATGGTGTAAGCTCTATCAAAGAGGTTGGGCCCAGCATGGTATACATGGCGGGCAAGGTGATGGGAGAGAGAGACAGGGCAAGGGAACAGCAAATTATTTACTTTTGTTACAACAAAACATAAAGACAAAGAGTAATAAGAGTTAAATTTAGAACATGGATAGAAGCCAATTGCACAGTTAACAGGAAACCATAATTTCCCTGTGGTGGTGCTATATTATCTATATCCACACATTTTATGGAGTGAAACTGCATTGCCAAATATATTTTCATAAAATTTATTTCTCTCATCCAACCTTCTAATGGCATCAGCAGCTACAATTTCTCCAAATTCTAATTGAGATATGGATTCTTCTGCCTATTGCTCTATGAATATTGATGTCAAGCATTGATTGCACTAGGCCATAGGGAGAAAAGGCTAATAAGATCACACAACCCTCAAGGAGCTCATGATCCAGTAGGAAAAAAGCAAGAGCACTACCGATTCTTAGACACTGGGTTTCAAACTAAAAAAAAAAAAAGTGTGCTCAAGGAGTTATAGGAATCCAAACAAGGGGTCTGTTATCCTTCTCAGGCTATAACAAAGCACCATGCCTTGAGGTATTCAAACACAAACATGATCTCCCAGTTCCAGAGGCTGTAATTGTAAGAACAAAGTATTTGCAGGATTGGCTTCTTATGAATCCTCTCTTTTTGGCTTGCAGATGGCAGTTGTGTTAATTTTTTTTTATTGATTGTTCCAAACATTACAGAGCTCTTGATAAATCATCTTTCATACATTTGACTCCATTGGGTTTTGAACTCCCATTTCTACCCCCAATACAGATAGCAGAATCACATCTGTTACATACTCACATTTTTACATAATGGCATATTAGTGACTGTTGTAATCTGCTACCTTTCCTATCCCCTACTATCCCCCCTCCCCTCCCCTCCCACCTTCTCTCTCTGCCTCCTCTGCTGTTGTTCAATTCTCTCCCCTTTTTTCCCCCTCCCCCTTGCCCATCATAACCTCTTATACTTTTGTTGACTTCCTCTCACTATAATAAATACTTGAGGTGATCAACTTATAAAAAAGGTTTATTTTGGCTCATAGTTTTGGAGGTTTTGGTCCATGATTTTTTGGCTCTCTTGCTTTATCGTCTGTGGTGAGGTACCACAACAGGTCAGGGAGCATGTGAAATAGCAAAACTGCTACCTCATGCCCAGAAAGCAAAAGAGAAGAAGAAAAAGGTCCTAGAGTCCCAATATCCCCTTCAAGGGAAGGCACCCAATTACCTACATTTTATCCATTAGCCCATCTCTCTTAAAAGTTTCACTGCCCCCCAGTAGTATCAGTCTAGTACCAAGCCTTTAACAACGGGCCTTTGGAGACCCTTCTAGATCCAAACTTCAACAGCCATCTCCGTGCTAAGTCCTCACATGGT
Source organism: Ictidomys tridecemlineatus (assembly GCF_052094955.1). Lineage (NCBI taxonomy): Eukaryota > Metazoa > Chordata > Mammalia > Rodentia > Sciuridae > Ictidomys > Ictidomys tridecemlineatus. The sequence goes on from NC_135482.1 coordinate 117,040,145, forward strand.
CTTTCCTCTGTATACAGGTACACCCCTGGTATCTCTTTGTGTGTACAAATTTTCTCTTACAAGACACCAGTCATATTGGATTTGGGCCTACCATAATGGCCTCATTTTTATTTAAACATCTCTTTAAAGTCCCTCTCTTCAAATATAGACACATTGAAGAACTGGGGGTTAAGACTTTAGCATATGTTTGTTGAGGGGACACAATCATTTCCTAGCAAGGAGTATTTTACAGCTCAGCAACAGAAGGGGAATTAAAATATATATCCAAGCAGAAATATTTTAACTTACTCCTTGGAGTAAAGTGATATAATAAAATCTGCTTCAGAGAAATTGGCTTCTCACAGAAGCTAGAGAGGATGCTGCTGTTGTTCAGAAGAGAATAAGGAGGGTAGGAATGAAGGCAGTGGCAGCAGGAAGAAAAGCTTTAAAAAGTATTTAGGAAATAGAATAAGCCAGATTTGATCTCCTATACATGTATGATGTGTGTGTGTGTGCGTGTGTGTGTGTGTGTGTGTGTGTGTAAGAAAAGTGGAGGAGTATGACAAAAACAGTAATTTCCTCAACCTTCTTGTCAGTAGGTTCAGAATAATCAGAACAAAAGAATCTCCTGGTAGTTCTGCCAATTTTTCTGAGGCTGAGTACTTGAAGCATGTTATAGTTTGGGTTTGAGTGTCCCCCAAAGGCTCATATGTTAAAAGATTGATTCTCAGGGTGATATAATTTGAGGTGGTGGCAAGTCCTTAGTTCTCTAGAGGACAGTATATGCCATTGAAGAGGATTGTGGGACCTTGGACCCTTCCTCACCCTACTCCCACTTTTTCCCCTCCTGTGCATGAAGTAAGTGGTTTTGCTTCAACACACACTCCTGCCATGTTGTGCTGCTTTGCCACAGGCCCAAAAGCAATAGGGTCAACTGATCATCTACCAGAATCTCCAAAACTGTGAGCCAAAATAAAGCTTTTCTCATTATTATCTCAGATATTTTTATAGTGAAGGAAAGCTAACTAGCACAACACACAATATAGCACAAATTAAATGAAGTTTTGTCACTGTAACAGGCAGACTCATATCTTCCCCCAAATACTTAGGTTGTAAACACACACACACACACACACACACACAGGCATTTCAAGTCTTTTATATAAACTAGGAAATAGGTTGAAATTAAGCCCCTGTACCTTAGACTATGACTGGAATTTTGAGTTTGGGCCTTTAAAGAGGTAATTAAGGTAAAACGAGGCCATTAGGGTGGGCCCTAATCCAATGTGACAGATGTCCTTATTAGAAGAGGAAATTTAGACACACAGAGACACCAGTGGTGGTAACCACAGAGGAAAGGCCGTATGAGGACACAGCAAGAAGGCAGCCAAGGAAAGAGGCCTGAGAGAACCAACCCTGAAGATACCTTGATCTTAAATTTCCAGTCTCCAGACTGTGAGAAATAATTGTCTATTGTTTAAGTCCCCCAGGCTGTGGCACATTGTTAGAACTGCAAGAGCGTACTAATAGAATTAGTAAACAGACTTTTTCAGATAACTTAAATCTATTCCCTTAAGTATAAAACCTTTGAAAATACTCTATATGAAAAGATATATTTCTTTTTTCTTTTTATTTTTGTATGACATATCTTAAATATGACATCCTTACTCTGTTGGAACCCAGGCTTCATACATGCTAGGCAAGAGCTCTACCACTGAGCTACACTCCCATCCCAGGAGGGATTTATTTCTAAGCCAAATCTATAAATGATAATGTAATTAACTCTTTGTTGATCCTTGCAAGTCCTGTCTTGATAATTTTCTGTGATGTATCTCTGCCAGGCCCTTAGCAGACTTGAGGGCCCATTAACCTGCTCTCCTTGAGTGGCCTCAGGGTATGGGGAGATGCTCTGAATGACCACGCCTTCCAGTCCTGAAGCAAGAGACTCTGACCAATCACTCACTTGAGGTATTGTCCCAGCTCTGATAGCAAGGCTTGTCTTCAGGTGTAGGCATCACCCACAGGAGTTGAGCTAGACTCACCTATTCCTTTGTAATCCTACCCCTTGCCTCATTTGAATGTCTTCTTCCCAGTAAAAGGGTTCAGCTCATGCTCTTCTCTTTTTTCCATAGACCCCTAAGGTCAGAAGAGCTGTGGCAGGAAAGAAAAAGGTATTTGTCTCTCTGTGTGTGATGATTTTATACCAGCCCAGTTCACCTGGAGTGATCTTGAGTGTTTAGTCATGGGTGCTCTGCTTCTTTAGTACTATTGTGAGTTTTTAGTTTGTTTTTATTTTTGTCCTGGTCTCCTCCTGCTGTACCAGGCTGCCACTTTCTTCTATTGTGTGCCTGCCTCCAGAGTTTCCCTTCTTCCTAAGGTCGTTCTAACTACTTATGAGTTGGAGATCAGATAACCAGGTCTTTCTTTCTGTATGAAGGAGGAGTAAACAGAACCTAAAGGAAAGCCTAAAGAACAAAGTATATTAAAAAAGTTTGATGCACAAACTTGGTGACTTCTCTTTTCTCTCCCAAGAGAATATTTTAACTTCCTTTCTATATTTTAGCAGCATGGCAGAGAATTGAGATTACCATCTAGATAACTCATAGATAACTGAGACCTTGCTTTTCTGGACAAAATGATGGCAAATCCTCTGTAGATATGAAATATTTTCCCAGGGGCCCAATTGTGAGGTTTATTTATGTTTCATCTGTGTTCCATCTGCCTGTCAGGGAGCCTGCAGTCTTCCAGCATGTGTGGCTGTTCCATGGAACTACTGTCAGGAATGGCTGCTCTTCATGTCTTCCCTGCTAACATTCTGCTACATTTGTAACTCTCATGGAAGTCAGATGCAATTTGTGTTCCTATAGAAAATATATTTTCCTTCAGAAAAATCCAGAAGGATACTGGATTTTTACTGGTAATGTAATTTTCCCCAATGTCAAAATAAGAGTTTCAAGGACCAAAACTGAAGTTAGGCAAGTTGGCCCAGGAGACAGAAGCCTCTGGCATTGGGTTCTAAATTGACTCTGGTTCCCATGGAGCTGGGGGTGGGAAGTGGTGGTAATGTTGGTACCTAAGGGAAAGATGTTCAATTTGAATTAAAGATGATTTAATTTAAATGAAATTATTTCTTTTTACTGTTTAACTCTGAGCAGAGCTGTATTAATAACTGATGCCTCTGGCCTATGAACTGACCAAGTTTGTTTCATGGGTTCCTAAGCAGTGGTTGCAGTGGACCAGAGAAGGATAAAAGTGGACTGCTCATACTTTCAGCCTTCTTCGTGGCCACTCTAGAACCACAGACCCTTCTATCTTCCATGTCTTTCCCATGGTATCTTAAATCTGACATCCTTACTCTGTTGGCAGATATGGAAAGAAGAGATCTAGAGAAAAGATAAATTTTATGGACACATTAGGCCCAGATAAGCCATTTAACTATCTGAGGAAGTATTCTTACTGAAAAACACAGAAACTAAGAGCAAAGAAAACTAACAATCTTTCCCATACTTTTTCCCCACAAGCCTACAACAGCCCTCCTGAGGCCCTAGTCATATCTCCCCAGTCCCATCTGGAGTGTTAACATATAGTACTATCTTTAGGACTAATAAGATAGGGCTTTGCAAACTTGGAATAACCAATTAGCTTTCTGAGTCCTTAGAAATAATGTAAGGAAGTTGGGCTATTGAGTATGTTTGTAACCCATATTTATTCCATAAATATTAAACACCTATTTAGTCCCAAGCATTGAGCTAAGTACTATGAAAGGGTTACTAAGATGAGTCAGACAGGGACACTGCATTCAAAGAGCTTGCTGTCTAGAGTTTAGAGGGGGTCATACATATACACCTATATACATACATACTTACACCACAAGATAGAGGAGTTTTCCTGCCCTTAATCCGACTGGCCCTCTGGCTCATCTGAAACAATACAGTAAGATAGTAAAGCCTTGTGACTTCTAAAGTGGCTTTCAAGAGAACTGGCTGCTTGGAAACTCCCCCTTAAAGTCAGGAGAGTAGTTCAACTTCTGTGAACGTGCACCACTGTAAGGAAGCGCTAAGTAGCAACATGGATAAAGAGGTCATATGTAGGACTGCTGAGGTGCCAGAGCCTTGAGAACCCTTTCTGGACCTTAAACCCTACCCAGCACTCAGCACATCAGCCCATAGAACTTGAACAAGCAAGGAGAAGGTCTTCTTTCGCAAGCCACTCAGTCTTGGGATGAATTTTTATGCAGCAAGGGATAACAGATGTGGAAAGAATAGAGATTGGTGTTCAAAGCAGTCTTCTCAGAAAGGTCTTGAAAGGGTAAAGTTTCTAAGCTGGAAAGCTTGAATGTAAAAGATTAGGTATTATTAAATTCCTCTGTTACACCCAGATTCCTGAGATAGTTAAAACAACGCCCTACTGGCCATTTAGCCTAGGGCCCTGTGCAGTTCCTCACAGGGCCCGAACCAATCAGTTTGAATGTGTAACCCGCTTACGAATGACCAATCACCCCCGCCTGACCTGTTCCCGCCAATGAATGTGCCAATCACGTCTCTGAGTTGTTGTTCAATTTCCCTGCGCCTCATAATGATTTGTTCTGATGTATGCAAAGCCCACTGCCCTCTCCAAAAAGTGTACTTAAGCTCTGCTTGACCTTTGCTCTGGGCTCTGGGCTGCTCTCCCTCCTTGAGTGAGCACAGAGTCCCAGCGCGCTGGAATGGATCCCCAATAAATATCCCCTTTTGCCAATTGCATGGAGTCAGTCTCTTGGGTGGTCTCTCCCTCCAACGTTTTGCCAGACCCTTACAGTCTTATTCATTTATGAAAGACTGAAACCCTCAGTTTTCCACTCCATTCCCACTTTAAAGGGGCCAGAGAGACAAACATAATCAAGATAAATAGGACCCCCTCTTTTAGCTGATGATGTTCAATATAGTACTGTGTTGCCAGAGTTGTTTGGATATTATGTTTTGAGTTTCATATCCCAAAATGTCTACAAAATGCCCATCTGTGAGTATACATGAGATAGTCAACACTTTATTATACCATAGTCTGTGTATTAGATGACTTAGCCCAACTGTAGGCTAACATAATGTTCTGATAATGTTTAATATAGATGTGTTAATCAGATTTTCATTACTGTGTTTGAAAGATCTAACAAGAACAACTTATAAGAGGAAAAGTTTATTTTGACTCATAATTTCAAAAGTTTAATCGATGGTTGGCCTGAGATAGGGATTTAGGGTAAAGGGAGGTACACTGAGTCTTAAAGGAAACCCCTAGAAGCCACTGAAATGCAGAAAGCAGGGTTGCAAATCTTGAGCAACATGTCCTTGGCCTATGACTTCCTAAAATGAGGGCAATCAAAACACAGGCTCAGGGAAAACTGGAGTGAAATTGTGCAGCTCCACCCTGGCTCCATTTCCAGTCTGGCCCCTACCTATAGTCCTTCTGTAAATATGGGATCCCCAACACAAGGAGGGGCTTCTCACTCTAGAGACAGGCTGCATTCTCCCTTGAATATGTGTTTACCTCCTAACAAACCTGTCTATGCCTTTGTCTACCTTGTGCTGAAATTCATTTCTGTCATGTATACAAAGAACTCCACTGGTCCTGAGTTGAATTTTCCCTTCCCTCTGAGAAATCCTTGAACCCTTCTTTGGAAATGTATTTTCTCCTGTGACAGACCAAATCCATAGCTCTAGGCCTGGGGTGAGGCAAAATATCAAAGCTGAAGGGTGTGGCAGAACAAAGCTGCTCAATTAGGGATAGCCAAGAGGCATAGAGAGCTTGAGAAAAAGAATCCAGGAATAATATAATCCCCAAGTGCAAGCTCCCAGTAACCTACTTTCTCCAGTCATGCCCCATCTGCCTACATTTATTACCCTGTTATCCATTCAATTAATTAATTCATTAAATGGCTCAATCTACTGATTATGTCATAGCTCTCATGATCTAATCATTTCACATCTGAACATTTCTGCATTGTATCATACATGAGCTTTGGAGGATACCTCATGTCCAAACCTTAACAGTAAGTTAAGATATACTATGATGTTTGGTATAATAAATGTATTTTTAGTCCTGATATTTTCATCCTATAGTGGGTTTATCCAGACATAACTCCATCATAAATTGAGGAGCACCTGTAGTAGCTGAGCGCCAATCAAGCACTCAGAGCAATTTTTTTCCTACTTAAAAAAGAATCCTGAGCTGGGTGTGGTGGCACACACCTGTAATGCCAGCAGCTCAGAAGGCTGAGGCAGGAGGATAGAGTTCAAACCTGGCCTCAACAAATTACCAAGGCCCTAAGCAACTCAGTGAGACCCTGTCTTTAAATAACATGCAAAATAGAGCCCCTGAGTTCAATCCCTGGTACCAAAAGTAAAACTAAAAAAATAAACCCTGGGCAGAGAAATCCTGGCCTTCTTCATAAGAAATACACACTGAAGTATTTAGAGATTAAAGGGAAAATATTTGTAACTGACTCTCAAATACTTCAGAAAAAAATAGTTCTTCTCTAATATAAAACATAATCTACAATGTAATCAGATACTAGAGAGTGTATAAATAAGAAATCAGGGGCTGGGGATGTGCCTCAAGTGGTAGCGCGCTCGCCTGGCATGCGTGTGGCCCGGGTTCGATTCTCAGCACCACATACAAAAAAAGATGTTGTGTCCGCCGAAAACTAAAAAATAAATATTAAAATTCTCTCTCTCTCAAAAAAAAATAAGAAAGAAAGAAATCAGATGGAGCAAGATAGTCACAATAGGTGAATCTGAGAGAAATGAGTTCAGTATGCTATACCTACCCTTACAATTTTCTGTAGGTTTGAGATTACATATTTTCAAATTGTTACTAAAAAAAAAATAACTCCTGATATAGACATATGTACCGTGTGGATAAATAGTTAATCTTCCAAGTGCTACCTATCACGATCATGATGCAGAGAAGCCATGCAACCTTCCTGGGTTCTGGAATTCCAGCAATGAAAAGGAAGTCAGCTTTTTTGGCCCTGCTCCCTTAGCTGCTCAAGATAAAATGAACATTTCCCCCATCCACCGCTACTAAGGAAGGGCGGATCTTAGTGTAAGCTTTGTTTCATGTAAGTCTGTCTTGCTCTGCATTAGATGTTCAGCCCCAACAGAGCAGAGAAAGGCCACTGGTAATATGACATTCATTCATTGAGGCAATCATTCACTACTGAATTCATTTCATTTAATTGAACCCAACACTTATTAAAAACTCTTCTGGTCATCTGTCTGGCTCATCTCGCTCATATTAACTAGAATAATGTCCAATACCTACTGGTTAACTTTCTTAGCCATTGCCTGCACTCAGCAGATTCCCATCTCTCACTCTTTGGATAGAAGAACACTGGCTTCATTTTGTCTTTGCACACTCATGTGGTAGAATTGGGTAATACCGCTGGTTTAAAGGAATACTCTACATACCTGTAGTCTCCACTCTCCTCCTATACCCATAATTGTACTATATGATTTTTTTTCACCAGACATAGTTATAATATTTGGCAGCTACCATCTGACCTGTGCTACTAGTTTACTTCATGTACCAGCATGAGGTGTTGTTGAATGTTTTTATTTTTAATATATGACTTGCTCAACTGCAATTTCATGAAATTCTCATAGGAATACTGCTTTTGTGAGCCCCTTTATTCTAATCCTGTTTATCTTCTGCAACTGACTTAATCTGGGATTTTTTAGCCTTGTTTCCTAAGTAGTAGGGACTTGTCAAATATAATCAGAGGCAGCCTTAATTGGGATCTCAATCTTATAACATTCCCTGTTGGTGAGTGCTACTTTGAAGAAAAAGACTGCTCAAAAAAAAAAAAAAAAGGCTGCAGGCTACTGTGTGCACTTTTGAGGCGAAGAAAAGATGGTGATCACGTGATGAAAAGAGACTTAGAGTTAGATTTTCTTTACTGTCAAGTGTCTCAAGTGTTTAAGCACCTTTGGACCAGACCTGGGAGAATCACAGGGCTCTCTATAACCTCCATGGCCTCTGGGAAAACAGCTAAGTTTTTATTAACTTAACCCTAACCTCCCCTGCAAGGGTGGGAAAACATTACACTTAGCAAAGCTGGGATCTGCATTTGCCATTCAAAAGAGAGATGGGAAACCAGAGAGGGATATGATAAGGGTAAAGCATTCATTTTGCTTTCTTCCCATAAGTCTTGGAGGAGGTAACTCATGTAATTAAAAAAGGAAATTTTTTAAAAGAGAGAAAGAGAAATCTTCAATATCTCAGGCTATTAGAGGCATGCCCTGAGAGATTCCATAAAGCAAAGCTGATCTGAGGGTTAAGGTGATGAACCAGGAATATTGTAAGAAAGAAAAGTGGGCACCATATACTATCTGTGAGCTTCAAAGACAGCTTTAAACAAGTGTACCTATTGTGGTTTACACCTTAATTATTGTATTTTATGAGACTGTGAATTTTATTGAAATACAATTTGTTTACTCAAATTTCCCTCTGCCATATGGCTCAATAATTGAAGCTGTCTCATAAATTTCATGGGTCAGGATGAAGACTAAATTATGCTTCATACTAATACTTTATTCCGGAATAATGTGTCCCATTCATACCTATACGAAGATGCAATCCTGCCTTGGGAGTCAGCCTGGAGGATTTAAGACACCATTTAAAAATCTCTCTTCAGAAGAATGGTCCTCTACTGTTGCTCTGGAATCATGTGAGGTATTTGTATTGATTGCAAAATGGACAAGGAATACATCAAAGACACTCCTCATGCCTGAGGAGAAAAGGTATGAGATTGACTCATTCCTGACAAAGGAACATTTTATTATAACAGAAAAGACAATGCACGTTCTTCTGAGATGGCATTTTCTGGTGAAACAGAAGGAACCTTATTCCTTGGTAGGAGGAGGAAGATTTTAATGTGCCCAATATTTACTCTTTTCAGTTAGAAATTCTCTCCTAGTGATATTCAGAAATAGTCTGAAGACTGGAGGGGTTTACAGCAGTGAAGAGCCCCAGGTGTTTTCTGTCACTTTTTTATTTCATTTGCCCCATCCTAGTGCTGCCTAAGAAGCGAGAAGGAAAAAGATTCCTGACAGTTTTCACAGAAAAGACAATTGTTCCTCTGCTGTGTTAACAGGGAAAGGAAAGATGCCAGATGCAGCTCTGGGCAGTGATCAGAGTTCAAAATCAACTCAGGGCAAATGGCAAAGGATTTTCTTTTATTTAACCGGAATCTGACTGGAACTACCCTTCCCACTGCTGTCCAGAGTCTCCCCACCCACCGCAAAAAAAAAAAAAAAAAGAAAGAAAGAAAACAACAACAAAAAACTCATCCTAGTAGCTGCAAAAGAGTGAGCCCTTCAATAAGCCAGGGGCCTAGAGCAAAAGGGGTAGGGGATTCGAGTGAGCCATCCTTGGCTAAGATTAAGGAGCTGGGAGGCAAGAAGGTAGAGCCAGATTGCTCTAATTCCAGCTGTGTGGAGGTGAGTTGAAGACATGGGAAGGACATAGCTCAGGACAAGCCAATGCTGCATGTGTGCTGCCCCTTAAAGGAGCAGCCTAATGGGAGATATAGGGGTGCCCCTAAATTTCTGGCCAGGCAGAGTTTCCAAAGGTCTATTTCTCCTTCCCTTCAGTACATGTTGGTGACAATGACAGTGATAAAAGGCATCATCTTTACTCTGTAAACTATCCAATCTCCTCTCACAATCACCTCATTCATTATGGGAAGATCAGGTAAGATGATCATGCCTGTTTCAGAGGCAAAAAGATCAAAGATCAGAAAGTTTAAATGATTTTCCTAATCTCACAACAATAAATTCAGGGCTCAAATTGTTCAGTGTATGTACTTCCATATGCTATGTTCTTTGCCACACCAAGTTTTCATCCTAAAATCACTGGAGAAAAACCCAATATGAGGAAAAAGGACTGGCCTTTAAGAAATGTCTTGTCATAATGCTGAATAGTGTATTTAGCCTGCCAAAGGCAGGATTTTCAAAGTAAGGTCATATATTTCACAGGCTTCTGTTTTATGCTTTTGTATTTGACAAGTTCAGGTTGCCTGGAAACAACTAGCAGCAGAAATGAAAAACCAATACCACATTTAAAAAAAAAAAACTTTAATTGAATTTATACTCAGATGGAATTCTGGTTTCAAAATTCTGTTTTATGGCTTTCAAAAACCTAGCTTCTCTTCACTGTAACTAATAAAACTCATTTGAAATGACTTTGTATATTCAACATGTGCCTCAATAATCTCAATAATGGTAATAAATCTTTCTGTCAGACATGCTAATCACTGTGGAGAAAGTACTATCAGGTGTAATCCTTGCCCTTGAGGAGCTGCCTACATTGTTGGAATTGATGGCACACATGCTTCTTGACTAGGATGGAGTATATTCCAATAGACGCATCATAAGTTGAAAATATAATAAGTAAAAAATGCATTTAGTGCACCTAACCTATAAACATCTTAGCCTAGCAACATAGTATACTGGAGGGTATGGATTATTTTCCTTTTTGAATGCATGACTGATTTGGAGCTTCCCAGCATCATGCAAGAGGATCCAGCTACATATCATAAGCCCAGTTGCTTGGCAGGCTTGCTTTGAGCCTATAACAACACAGTACATCATGGCAAGAGGAACTTCTCCAAAAAGAGAGAGGGTCCCAATATCCCCTCCAAGGGCACACCACCAAGGACCTAACTTCCTTCCCCTAGACTCCACCTCCTAAATGTTCCACTCCTCCCAATAGTACCATAGGCTAGTGACCAAGCCTTTAGAACATGGGCCTTTAAGAGATATTTATAAGATCCAAAATCATAGCACCACTGCATGCATACTGCATTTGCACCATCATAAAGCCCAAAAGTCAGAAGTCAAACCATAATAAGAGATCATTTGTATAATCATTAAGAGTTAGTAGATGAATGAAGTTTGAAAAAAAAACAAAGAGGACCATATACAGTTATTAGTTCTTGCTGATGCTAGAAGGATACTTAAGATGGGGAGGGGGATGTCCAAGGACATTGTAGGCAGTGAAAATACATAAGGACACAAGCACAGATGAACGAGGGTGAGTGAGGATTGAGGACAGGGAGTTCCAACTGCCGTTGAGGGATCTCAGAGGAAAGTAGAAGTCATGACTGGAAAATTGTTCCAGGAAAAATTTTGGCATGTCCTCCAGAGTAATTTGGATTTAAACTTTAAAGGAAGAATCTTGGAAAGTGTTTGAGCAGAGATGCAGAATGTTTTACTGGCTTATGCTGAAATTGCACACATGGAGCCCCATTAGGAGGCTATCAGGTCACAAGTCAGAGAATGAGAACCTGATTAAGAGGAGCAACACAAATAAATAAAAGGAGATTGAATAAGACATAACCACTTCTGTAACCATGGAAAGGTTTGATGCCTCCTTCGTTGGGGGATCAGTGGGCTTGACTGGCTTTGAGAATGCCTGAGACAGTCATTAGACAAAAAGAAAACAAAAGATAACCAGGGCAGAAGGAAACAGAGCTTTCTCCGATATGAGTTCTGCCTTTTAAAGTGTTTCTCAGCCCCTTTCCTACTTATCTTTAACATCAAGGATACCATCCATCTGTCCACTAGCCTGTCAATTAATACACATTTGTCAAGTGACCAACATGAACAGGAGCCTGTTTGAGGCTACTTTATTGATGCAGGTTTCCTCTTTAGTTCATTGTGAACCCTGCCCTTTGACTTCCCAAGGACTGGTCCATCCTTAGGACCTTTCTACTTTGCATTGATCTTGGCTCCCTTGGTACAGTTGCTCATAACTTTCATTATCATTGTCTAGAAGTAAATTTCCAGGGTTATTTCAGGGTCACATTGTCCATGGATGTATCATTACTGAGTATTTCTTACCTTGGTAGCCTGTCTTGCTTCTGTTCTGTTTGTCTTTAGTGCTCCCTAGATAGTTCACAATTATTCCTCACGGTAGTTTTTAGCTCATTATTAAAGATTTTTAGACTATTTCAACAATCTCCCTTTCAGATATTCTGCACATGCACCTTTCCTATTTTAATGGGCAGCCAACTCCCAGCCTCACTTATAGCCTCCATTTAGTGTGCTCTAGGGAACAAGCAAGATTCCTGATATAGTGCTAGATGTTTTACAGTAGATCAGTTCCCCTCTTATCTGCAGTTTCACAATTCAATGTTATCCACATTTGACTGCTGAAAATATTACATGGAAAATTCCAGAAATAAGCAATTCATAAGTTGTGTGCTGTTCTGAGTAGCATGATAAAAAATCTCATACCATTTAATTCAAAATGTGAATCAAACCTTTTTTTCAGCATATCTACCCTGTGTGCACCACCTGCCTGTTCATCCCTTAGTAGCCATCTTAGTTATCAGCTCACTTGTTGCAGTGTCACAATGGTTGTGTTCACGTAACCCTAATTTACTTAATAATCACCTCAAAGTGCAAAAGTAGTAATGCTGGCAATTCAGATACACCAAAGAGTATCTGTAAGGTGCTTCTTTATGTGGAAAAAGAATGTTCTAGACAATAAGGAAAGAAAAAAGAATTTCATGCTGTGGTCACTGAGATCTGTGGTAAAAACCAATCTTCCATTCCTGAAATTGTGAATAAGGAAAAATAAATTCATGCTAGTTTTGCTGTCACACCTCCAACTATAAAGGTAATGGCCACAGTGTGTTGTAAATGTTTAGTTAAGATGGAAAAGGTATTGAATTATAGGATTCCATATTATTCATGGTTTCAGACATCACTGGGATGGGGTGAGGGAGTCATAGATGTATCACCATGGAGAAAAGAGGGCTGTTGTATTTTTAGGTATTGATACAGTGAAGGAAATATCATCCTTCCAAAGGTGTTCTGTTCTCCCTTATCTCTGAAGTTTCAGTTGCACCATTTTCCAGCCTTGACTGTATCTGGAATTCTTGAAAGAAATTTCCATGACTCTGCTTCTTATTTCATTCCTCCTCAAAGACTTCCTGCAAGCACTCATCAGAAAATTACCTGTAATCAAAGGATCTTAAAAATCACTTTTTTCACTGCAATTTTTACAGGTGAAGGACCTGAAACTTCCAAAACAAAGTTTCTTTCCCAAGGACCTCTAGATGTTGGGTGATGGAACTGCATGTTCTTGTTTATCCCAGAATGGAGCCTGTGTCACTACCCATAGGCAGAAGTCAACAGCCAGGGTGGGCATTGTGAAATCTAAAAGTCCTCCCTACCTCTATGTTTGTTAGGCATTATTTATGTCAGATTTCCAAATGGTGCTAGTTGGTTGTGATAATAACCTAAAATTTTCTATTCAACTGCAATCTGACTGACCTTTTTGTAGTTTGCTTCAGCAGCTCCTAGGAAATGTCTAATGGAAATTAACAATGAAATTGATTTTTTTAAAGATTAAAACCTTGATTTTTAGATTTCAAATTACTGCCATTTTTACTTCAGCTTTGAAATTTTTCCAGATTTTTTTTTTATTTTTGGATACACCACATTCAAAACTACACAAGGATCCAGGAAGTCAGAGTTAGAACTGATCTATATAACAACAAATAGGAACATGATGCTAAGCTTGCACTAAGGTATCCACAAAGATGGATGCAGACAATGGCCTGAACGGGGATTATTTTCCATCTTCTCTGTAATATAAGGTTGCACATTTAAATAGTAAACAGCTCATAGCTCCAAAGAGGAAGTTAAAGACACACTGTTAATTTCATATCAAATACAATTCTGAAGAGGTCTGTAATTTGTGAAAACAGTATTGTTACTGATTCTCTCCTTATTCCTCCCATTAACACAAATCTTTAGAAAGGATTCCATGTTTTGAAGTATTGATTTTATCAGTGGAAAAACTGAGGAAGAATTTAAATTTGCCCATGGGTCCTCAATTTTTCCATTTTAATCAAAAGCCTAACCAAGACACATAAATTTTATCACTGAATGCTTCAGAGACAGTCTTAAAGTCAAAGTGAGACGGAAACATTTTGGGTGACTATTTGTCATCAAGTAAGTGTGGTCCTATAATCATTCCCATGTTTCCTCTAAGTAAACTTCAATTGTGTTTGTAGGAAAATGATCTGAAATTTATTAGGACACAGAAGAACTTGACATTTAAAAAATGTCCAAATGTAGCAATTTTAGGGCTTAGAGTTTCAAACAGAAAAGACACCAATAGTTAAAACTGTTTCAAAAGGTTCCCCTCCTCCTTCAAATTCTGGGGTTATGCATTGTTAAAGCTGGCGGAGATGACTTGCATTAAATGACATGAAGAAGCCAGGGCCATCAGAAGCTAATGATGTGTAAAACTCTTAAGCAGTGGTCACCTGTGGGAAGGCTGAAGCTTCCCTCTCTGTGCTAAATGTATGGAGAGTGCTGCTTTTTGCAGTGTTTGTGTGGCTGCTCCAGTTAAGGGTAGGCTAGGAGTCAAGGGCACATGGCAAGCACAAAGGAGTGCATTTGTCTCTTCCAAACCTCAGGATTTTGATATATTTTGAGAGGAGGAAACCCTAGACAGAATGAGAGAGTAGAGAAGGGATGCAGAGGGCAAGCTGGGGGAAGCCAGGGCAAACAACTCTTTTAAGTCCTTTCTCTGGGTTGCAGACTACATGAATGAGCTGTCTGTTGACCAGGCAGAGCAAATAAGGAAGCCCAGGGGAACCATCAGGAGACAAGGAGAGGAAGCCTGGAATAGATCCTTCAAAACTGAAGACCCAGGGAACTGCATTTTAATATAATAATTTTTTACTTCTTACATATTCTTAAAAAGAATATCAAATAACCCCCAAGACAGTCCAGAGCCAATTAAACTACATTTCTTCATCTTCAAAGCATGGGAGGAGATAGATCTCAATATTTAACTACCTATTACTTTTTTCTCTTTTTCCCAAAGGAGGTAAGGAACCCTCCTACCAAAAGGATTAGAAATTTCTAGTCAAGGAGCTCCAGTTCAATGTTTATATTTTAAAAGCTAAGGTTATTAAAACAAAACAAACAAAAGCCTTTAAACCAGGTACATACAATCTCATTTTAGGAAGTTCATCATGTTGAATTTCCAACTATAGTGGTTTCTATTAGATTTCCAGGTGTACTATATCAAAACAATCCAATTAGTACTTTGGAGTTGGAACCAAACATTTATTCTCTCACAGTCTAAAGGCTGGAAGTCCAAGAGGGCCATGTTCCTGAAGTCTGTAGGAGAGAATACCGTGTGTCTCTCTTCTAGGTTCTGGGAACCTCCAGCATCTTTGGTTCTCTTCCTGTGTCCACATACATTCTTCCTACTGTATGTGCCTGTATCCAAATTTCCCTGTTTATTAGGACACCAGTCATATTGGATTAGGATTCACCCTCACCATTCATTGTGATTTCATTACCTTTGTACAGACCCCTATCTCCAGATAAAGTTACAGATAAAGTGCTGAGGGCAGCACTTGGGGGGACTCAATTCACCCATAACAGGATTTTTGTTGAGATATAGACAGGGGTGTGATACGGCAGGCTGCTTCTGTGGGGAGTGGTAGCTTCCCAGAAGGTGGACCCAAATGTTGCCAAAAGTGCCACAAGAGAATTCCCAGGACTGAAAACTTCACAGAATTTGGGTCTCCCATAGCTTACCCTCTATTATATATTTAAGTTGATTTTGATTTTTTTCTTCCTAGAAAATCCATCTTTAATTTAAAAAGAAAAATTGGTAGAAAATGGTGTTCCCTTCAATATGACACATTCAGCATCAATTTTTAAATCTCTTCTTCCCTCCTAAAACCCACTAAGGTGACAGTAAGGCAATAAAAGTATTTAAAAATATTAATTATGATGCCAACTATATGACATTCTAGAAAAGACAAAGCTATAGAGACAGGAAAAAGATCAGAATTTGGGGTGAGGGGATGCAGAGATGAATAGGTGGAGCACAGAGGATTTTAGGGCAGTGAAACAACTCTATAGAGGTCTATATTGGTGGATATGTATCATGGTATGTTCATCTAAATTTTCAGAATGTACAACCCCAAGAGTTAACCCTAATGAGAACTGTGGACTCTGGGTGATAATCATGTGTCCATGCAAGTGTCATTCTAATGAATTCACCACAATGGTAGAGGATGTTGATAATGGGGGGGACTCTGGGGGGTGAGCAAAGGGTATACTGGAAATCTCTGTACTTTTGCTCAACCTTGCTGTGAACTAAAAACTAATCTTAAAAGGTTTATTAATAAAACATTAATTAACCCCAAAGGTAAGCACAAAGGAGTGCATTTGTCTCTTCCAAACATGAATTGTGGGGCAGATTTTAAAAATACCTTGAAAGCTCAAAGCAGATGGAAGAGTAGTAAGTGAGGACAGATGCAGGAAGTTGATACCCACATGCTGGGGGAGGTAGGAGATCCTGGTAAAAAGTTTCCATTCGGTATGATGGTTGTTATGACTGGTCTTCCATAGGATGCAGTGTGTCAGTCCACATAGAACACTCAGAGTGATACATAGCCCAGAAGTAGCTCCTGTGTATGACAGCTGTTTCATTGAGCTGGGACTTTCTGTTTTTCTAGAGTCTGTTCTCAGTCTCTTCCGGTAAGAAATCCTGATACACCAACTAGGGCTGGGATAAGGTGGAAGTTATGTGCCTGCGGCTCTCAGAGCTGGGGGAGGGTGGATGGGGAGGCTGGAGAGAGGTCTCATCATTCAGTGGGTTGACACTCATTGCTGGGTT
This sequence comes from Ictidomys tridecemlineatus, assembly GCF_052094955.1. Taxonomy (NCBI): domain Eukaryota; kingdom Metazoa; phylum Chordata; class Mammalia; order Rodentia; family Sciuridae; genus Ictidomys; species Ictidomys tridecemlineatus. The sequence goes on from NC_135482.1 coordinate 117,056,822, forward strand.
TTTAGTTTAGTTTGGTTTGGTTTGGTTTGGTTTTGGTTTAGCACTGGGCCTAACCAAACCCAGGAGCCCTTCACCACTGAGCTACAACACAGCCCTTTTGACTTTTTTGAGACAGGGTATCACTGAGTTACCCAGGCTGCCCTCAAACTTGTGATCCTCCTGCCTCAGACTCTGAGATTACAGGAATGTGCCACCATGCCCAGCCCATACTCATTTATAATGTCACTTCACCCACCTCTAGTGGTGCCAGGTATCTCTGAGATGTCTGTGTCTGTCTCAACCTCTCCAGAGGTTGAGGGAGGAGAAGAAATGTGGACTCTCACTTTAATTATAGACCTTTTCACCAACCACTGCTCTCAGCCCAACTCTATGCATCTTGCCTTCAGTGGGACGTGAAAAAGCCTTTCCATTCCTGAACCTTTTCTAGATTCTGCATCAGGAATCTCCTTGATCCTCATGTCCGCCTTGTTTTTCATCTTTGGGTGAATAGATAGCAATGTATGAATACAGTTTGAGCATCCCTACTGTGAAATATGAAATACTTCAAACCTTTTTGAGCATTCATAGAATGCCACAAGTGGAAAATTCTGCATCTGACCTTATAAGACACTTGCTGTCAAAAAAACAGATGCACTAAAATATTGCATAAAATGACCTTTGGAATATTTGTATAAGGTGTGTATGAAATGTAAATGACTTTCATGTTTAGACTGGGGTCCCATCCACAAGATTTCTCATTATATATGTGCAAATATTCCAAAATCTATATTTGAAACATTTCTGGTCCTGCATATTTTAGATAAGGATGCTCAACCTGTCTCAAAATCCACCCTAAAAAAGGTGGATATTTGGAGAAAATTTGACCCTGCCTTTTTCTCGTTCCACCCCATTCCCATACCCCTTCAAAGACTATTTTGATGAGGGTTACTTCTCATTGGTCTGCTCTTCTCCCTTCATCTACTATTATAGGGAATGAAAGGCCTTAGATTTTGCCATTCTGCCACATCATGTCATTTCATTAAAAAAAATTTTTTAGATGTTGATGAACCTTTATTTTATTCATTTATTTATTTATATGCAGTGCAGAGAATCAAACCCAGTGCCTGACACATGCCAGGAAAGTGCTCCACCACTGAGCCACTCTCTTCCAAATGTTTGTTGAAATATTTTGTCATCTCCCTCTCCCATTTCCTCTCCTTGTGAATTTGCACTTTTAAAAAATTCTTTACTGTCATTCTAGTAAAGTCTTATGAAGGAATAGAGAAAAGGTCACCGGGAGATTTTATTCTTGATCCTTCATTCTCTTTCTCTTCTAACACTTTATAAATTGTGGAATAGAACTTAATGAAAAATACACAAAGCTTATATGTTCTGTTTAACACCCGAAGAGCCAACACTCTGACAACTGTCATGCAGGTCAAGGTACAGAACATGCCAGTCATGGTTCCTTCTCCTGATAGTGCACAGTAAATTTCTGTGCAAGGAGCTGTGTGAAGGGCACTTAGGTCTCTGTCCTATTTGTCCTATTTCATGTAAGCTTATAATTATTTCAGAATTTAAAATATGAAATAGATTAACCTGTACATCAAATTGTCCTCCTGCCTCAATCTCCCATGGTGCTGGAACCATAGGTATGTACCACCTTGTCTGGCTGATCTCCATTTTAATGATGAGAAAGCAGAGGCTCTGTAGAGCTTGCACAAGGCCAGGCAGCCTATGGGAGATGGCCTTCATGCCCTGTTCTGCACCATGTCATTATTATTATTCCACTTGTGACACCTGTCATTTCCTCAGCACACCCTGCCTCTCAACTCATCTAAAACTCTCTCCTTCCCTTTACTTTTCTCATGTCCAGTCTCATTTTCCTCCATATTGATTATTACCAATTGACATACTATGCCCTTTTTTTGGTTCTTTTTATTGGCTCTGTCCTCCCCAATATAAACTCAAGGAATTGTCCTGCTTTATTTATCTTTGACTCCTAGTGCCCAGATAAAAATGCCTGATACATAGTAGTCACTCAATAACTATTAGGTTAATAGAATAATAATAGAAATGAGATTAATTTTTAAAAACAATAGAATAGTTTTAACCCTTAAGAAAAAAAATAGCTGAATGGAAGTGCCCTAAAAAGGCTATGTCCTCACTTGATTTGACACCAGAGGCTGTGGGAAATTTTGTTTTTCTCATTAAGGATCTTTTCCAGAATCTCTGTGTTTCAGAAAACAATTTTAAAAATGCTTGCAGGTCACATAATTTTAACAAAGGCATCTAACATTTCCAATTAGATTTATACCCTCAAAAATTCAGACATTAGACTAGTGAATGTTATTATGAAAATTACACTACTTTTGAAAATTCAGCATTCTGAATCAGGGTGTTAGAATCCCCTCCATCCTCTGCAGGCAGCTGCTCCTGTGGTTTGTAGCTAGAGGTACTTTTATTACGGTGCTTGGCTCTTTACCTGCACTTAGCAGTTATCTCAATTGACAAGGACAGTATTTCCCAAAGTGTGATATATGGAAGAAAATATTTTACTTTAAAAAGAAATATTTATTTTTGTGTAGTCTGAAAAATGTAACTGGTACTATCACAAGCTGGCCCAAAGAAACCTGAGGATGTCATATTGTCAGAGTCTGTGGGATAATGTGACTCAGAAAGTAATTTAGAAGTAATCAATTTTTCAAGTACTATTCAACTTTGACATCATTCTTTCACACCATAATCCTAACACCTCCCACCTCCGTGTGGCACAGTGAGAGAAGGGATTTCCTGGTTGCAGACAGCTTCCATGGAATGGTGCAGGCTGACTCAGAGTGTGGGCCTCCGGAAGCTTGAGCACATGAGACCAGTCTAGCAGAGTGAGTAAGAGGGAGGACCCCCCAATCTGTCCCTTTGGACGAGGTACTCAACATCATTTGTCTCCATTTCCTCACCTCCAGTGGAAATGATAGGGTTGCAGTAAGTAGTAAATAAGTACTACTTACTGCAAATATCCAATAAGCATCTCCTCTTCCTATCTTACTGGAATACAAGCTTCCTGAAGACCAAGATTTTGTCTGTTCTGTGTACCACGGTACCCTAGTACCTGGATCAGACAGGGCATATGGGGGACTCACTAAAATATTCATGACATTAATGAATGAAAAATTCTAGCATCATATGGATCTGCACAGTAGCAAGAAGGAAGAGCAGTAACTATATAGAAATACTGATAAGGAATTCATAGTTACTGTCTTAAGTTTATGCAATTACAAAGAAAGAATACTATGACTGGTCAATCAACCCTGAAATAAAGGACTTAGCAGTCCATTGCCTACAGTCATGGAATTTGGAAAAGCATACAATACATGAGAGAATCAGAACCAAGGTAACCCAAACAGGTGTGGTGATGCACACACATCTGTCTTCCCAGTGATTCAGGAGGCTAAGGCAGGAGGATGGTAAATTCAAATCCCTATGCAACTGAAGGATACCCTGTCTCAAAATAAAAAGAGCTAAAGGTATATTTAAGTGATAAAGCCCTCCCCCCTCCCGAGTTTAATTCCCAATACCAAAAAACAAAACAAAAAAAATCAAAAGCGACCATAAAGAAGATCAGCTAAAGACATTTTTGTTAGTCATTCCTGGATAAAGATCTTAACTTCCTAGTGAGAAGGGATGAAATGTTAAGAGCAAAACAAGATTCTAGTTTCCCAAATATTTGAGGACCATTAGTATGCCATTGCTACATCTTTCCCCAGTGTATGCATGTCATCCCCTTTAGATTCCCCACCACCCTGCCCTCCCATCCCTAGGCACCATCTGGTTGCCTGAATATGCAGTTCTGGGTAGGAAACTCAGCATGCTATCCATTCAGTGTAGGAAACAGCAGGAGTTTTAGAAACCATACTTTCATTCATGCCTCCTAGCATGCAGTAGATGTTAAAGCAACTACATCAGAAAATTCACACTGAGCTACTCATGAATGACTTGCACTGAGTCAACTAAACTACGAAATCCTCTACAGGTGGGTTTCTTTCAAGTTAGATATCTGCCACCAGGTCCAGAACAGTTTAGTGTATTAGTGCATAAGTGGAATTATTGTTTGAAAAATTATATTCATATTTTTCCATTATAACATATTATGTAACTGACACTTTAGAAAATAAAAAACTCATCCATGACTCTACCCTTCTTATGCCATCACTGATAATGTTTTAGCAAATTTTGTGACAGATTTTCCCCATGTGGCTAGAGTTGCAATAATAACATTTCATTTTATGTCCTGATTTTTTTTCTCAAGTGAATTTGAATTTTCTCAACATTTTTAATGATGAATAAGATTCCTTACAGGGGACTAACATGGTTTACTTAACTATTACCTGATCATTAAAATGTGAAAGTGTTTGCTGTTCTTTTACAGTCAGTGTAGTAGCTATAATACATATAGTCATGAATGTAGATCTTCCAATAGTTACCTCAATAAATTCTCAAAGGCAAAATTACTTAAACAATGGAGGAAGAGATTGACCATTTTTACTAGAGACCAACAGACTCAGCTATTTGTTGAGAAAATCAGTTTACTCACTTTTAAGCAGGTCCTAAAATACTTCTTACTATTTAAAAATGTTTATAAAAGCAAACATTCTGGGGGAAGTTAATGATCAGGCCAAATTCAACAAATTTGAAAGCCAGGTTTTTGGCTTCTTGTTTGAATAGAGTTCTATCCACCGCCCCCCCCTTTTCTCTCTTAATATTGCAATAGTTATAATTTGTATTTTACATTAAATTGCAGAGGAGATAGAATTGATAGATCCTATAGACCCAGGTCCCTACTTAGCCCTGCCCTACTTTACTATAGAAAGCCCATTTTAATGACTATAAGCAAAATCAATAAAGGAAAACTGGGTGGACACCAGGGTTTGATCATCAGATACATTAAAGGCCTGAAGGGTGTCCTTTCACTCCTGGCACAGTCCTCCCAAATCTTCAAGGAGGTCAGGTAGCAGGAAGCTCATTAGCTCCCCCTGAAGCTTTCTTGCTGCAAATGACTTAGTATATCCTTTCAAGGCACATGGTATCCTACATGGTGGAAAGAGATGGTCAAATTGTCATCCCCTAATTCCAGCATCAGGGATGGCTTATAATTACTGGGGAATTCTTGAACTATATGACTATGGAAATAGATGCCCCATGATCCAAGCTGGGAACCAGACTCAGGCAATTTAATCTTCTAAGAACGGAAACCCACCTGCCCATTCATCCAATCTGGTTATTCATCACTAGACTCCCCCAACTTCTTAGGTTCCTTGGTGCTATTCCCTTGCAGGTATTTGTTTTAACAAAAGCTCTAAGAGGCTGGAGGGCTGGCCTGTACATGGGTCACCCGAAAATCCAAAGCTGCCTCCTGATTTGGAGATCATTTTCAGTGCTATCTGTTCTCTTAGAAAACTTTTTGTTCTTTAATTTTCCTACCTCTTGATTTAGGCAAAAAGGAAGGTAGACAAGAGTCAGAGCCACCCCATAAAATGCAGAATTCCCCCTGCAAGGGCACCTGTATGCAGCACATGGGTACTTCCTGCTCCTTCTCCGTATCCTCCTAACAAGAGGGTTGCTATGGTCCTGAACTGAAATGGACCTTACTGACCCTATCCAGGATCCTTCTTGCCCACGGCTCCTTCTCCCTAGACAAGTGGCTGCTCTTTTTCAGGTGACCAGCTGCCCCACATGGCCATGCCTGCCATTCTAGATCCACATTTCAGATGCCAAACATCAGCCCACACTCAGACATATATTTGGTTATCTTCCCCAAAGGGACATGGTACCCAGTCATCAGAATGTCTCAGGGGAACCCCAAGGCTGGGATGAACCCTGACCTCAGGGGAGGAGTCTTCATGTGACATGTACCTTGGAGTCAGTCCTGCCATCCCACCTGCCTACAGTCACTTCTGTGGATTCAAAGCATCAGCTGTGACAAGGTGTCCCTAGGGGCTGTGGGTGTTTACTTTTGCTGAGCTGGGACATGACTGACACAGGGAGACAGAACAGAGAGTGTGGGGAAGGCTGGCAAATTTCCTTGCCAAATGGCCACTGAACTCCCTTTGTAAGATACCATGTGCCTTGAGAGGACACACTAAGTCATTTGCAGCAAGAAAGTGATCATCTTTGCTGCATCTTCTTAAGATAAAATCAGGGTACAAATCAGAATGAGACAATTGAGAAATAAAGTAGACATGTTACATTATATCCTTGCGTTCAATTTAACTGGCACTAAATGTGCATGTAATCTCAGGTTTAACCAACATCTATGGAGTGATTATCATGTGCCATGTACCCTCGTGTGTGTTATCTTATTTGGTCTCACTGAAGCCAATGGTTGGACATGAGTGTCTCTGCTTTAAAGGTGAGGATGTGATGAGGTGTATTGGCCCAATATCATGCAGCTGATTAGTATTTAAGCCCAAATTCCAGCCAGGTCTTTAGCCACTGAGATGCAGGGCTTATTGCTCAGGCACCACACTGAGCATGCCAGGCTATGTTCTTCTGACAATGTTTGGATGTGGCATAGTACTGAGGGTAACAGGTTGGACTAGGATATTGAGTCTCTGCTTTTAATTCCCAGTGTGACCTTGGGAAAGTCAACTGGGCCCTCTGGGTTTGGGGTGTGTTGTCTGTGAAGCACATTTCATGGAGCATTGGTTTATGTGGCATCAAAGTTCCTATTGGGTGTAATATCCTTTGATTCTGTAAAATGAACTGTTAATAGCACAGTGGGCTAATTTCATGAGACCATGCTCCATCCTGCAGCTCAGACCATTTCCCACAGAAAGAGCATTGGTGCTGTGAGCTCTGCTCCTGACAGTGAGTCACACTTACTCTCATTATAATAGCAGATTAGTCACTTCCACACCCCTGTGTGGACTGCTGCATTTTACCATCAGGAGTGCTGAAAGACTGGTGATGTAGTTACTCTGGGGTATGGGAGTTGTCCTTCCCCAGAGAACACCTGTCCACAAAAACCACGGTGTTCATTTGGCTGTTATTTGCAACTTGAGGCCCTCTCTCTCCCTGAGGCTCCATGCTTTTGAGATTCTGTTGCATTCAGTAGGCATTACAAATTCCCAGCAGAATTCCCAGCATAAGGTCCCTGCTAGACCCTTTACAGTTAGGCCATGTGGGGCAGACAGATGGGCCCTCTCTTCTCCTGAGGGCCTGTGTTCTGGCCCCAGGGAGAGGCCCAAGCTTGCTGGTGTCAGCCCCATGCCACCCCAGCCTTACTGTGGTCAGGTTGAGAAATGACACCTGGCTTACAGATGAGGAAAGTAAATGTGTTCCAGCATATCCTCTCAGGGTACATTTACAAGCCTTCTGGAAAAATAATGTTCTTGGTAGACACAGGTGAGTGGATGTATGCAACTTTGATTCCCAAAGTGGCTCCTTTGGGGCCATCAATCCTCACTCAGCTCTGACCACCAAAGGGGAAAGGCTTTGCCTTCAGAGTTCAATGAACTCTGCTGCCTGTTAGGTTACTCACAAATTTCTGGGCTATCAAGGGAGGTTTGGAGTTTAAAGCATCTTTTACTGGCTGCAAGCCACAGTTTCACATACTATTGGAATTCAATATTAGCAATGACTTCTTGGAGACAGGAAGTGTCTGAAATTGCCCTGTCTAGAAAAATGAGGGCCAATGGGTTTCTTAGTAAGTATAGAGAGTGAGGACTTCTGCGAATCCATACTGACTGAGGCTTCATGATAATTAAATTGAATGTGTTTGTTCTTGGTTTTCCAAAGCCAAGTCAGAACAACCTATAAACTGAATGTTTCCCCATGAGAGGTAGAATTGCAAGGACGCACTGAAGCCAGCTCTTGCTGGGAAGTGAACTGTTGGAGCTCTCAAACTCATTCACTGTTTCCCAGGAGCCTCTTGGTTCATACTAATTATCTTGAAGGCAAAACTAAAGCTACTTGTACAATTCTTTTTACTTCATTTTTTAATTTGTTCTAATTAGTTATACATGGCAGTACAATGCATTTTTGGACAAATCATACAGAAATGGAGTATAACTTCTCATTCTTCCAGTTGTACATGATATAGATTTATACCAGTTGTGTGATCATATATGCACATGGAGTAATAATGTATGATTCATTCTATCTTTCCTACCCCCATATCCTCTCCCCCTCCCTTCATTCCCCTCTGTCTAATCTCCCTGAAGCTCCATGACAATGTTAGTTCTGCTTATCCAAGAGCATGATCTTTTCATATTCTAAAGTCTTGTTCAATTTCTTTCTTTAGTGTTCTGTATTTTCATTGTAGAGGTCTTTCACCTCTGTTCTTCTCTATACCCCCTTTGTTGTGAATTAGCATCTGCATATCAGAGAGAACATTTGGCCTTTGGTTCTTTGGGACTGGCTTATTTTGCTTAGTGTGATATTCTCCAGCTCCATAATTTAACAGAAAATACCATAACTTTATTTTTCTTTATGGCTGAGTAATATTCCATTGTGTATATATACCACATTTTCTTTATCCATTCATCCACTGAAGGGCACCTAGGTTGGTTCCATAGTTTATCTATTGTGAATTGAACTGCTATACATATTGATGGGTCTGCATCACTATAGTATGCTGATTTTAAGTCCTTTGGGATTGAGATAACTGGGTCAAATGGTAGTTCCATTCCAGGTTTTCTGAGGAATCTCCATACTGCTTTCCAGAGTAGTTGCACCAATTTACAGTCCCACCAGAAATATATGAATGTACATTTTCCCCCACATCCTCACCAACATTTATTACTTGTATTTTGATAATTGCCAGTCTAACTGGAGTGAGATGACATCTCAGTGTAGTTTTAGTTTGCATTTCTCTAATTACTAGAGATGTTGAACATTTTTCATATATTTGTTGATTGATTGTATTTCTTCTGTGTAGTGTCTGTTCAATTCCTTAGTGCATTTATTGATTGGGTTATTTGTTTTTTCTGGTGTTAAGTTTTTTCAGTTCTTTAATATCCTGAAGATTAATCCTGTATCTGAGTTGCAGGTGATAAAGATTTTCTTCCATTCTGACAGCTCTCTCTTCATGTTCTTGATTGTTTCCTTTGCTGTTAAGAAGCTTTTTAGTTTGATTCCATCCCATTTATTGATTCTTGGTTTTGCTTCTTGCACTTTAAGAGTCTTGTTAAGGAAGTCAGTTTCTAAGACAACATGGTGGAGATTTGGGCCTATTCTATTAGGTGCAGTGTCTGTGTTCTAGTGCCTAAGTCCTTGATACTCTTTGAGTTTTGTGCAGAGTGCAAGATAGGGGTTTAATTTCATGTTGCCACTGATAGATTCCCAGGTTTCCCAGCACCATTTTTTGAAGAGGCTATCTTTTCTCCAATATGTTTTTGGAGCTTTGTCTAGTATGAGATAACTGTATTTATATGAGTTTGTCTCTGTATCTTTTATTCTGTACCATTGGTCTATGTGTCTGTTTTGGTTCCAATACCATGATGTTTTTGTTACTATAACTCTATAGTATAATTTAAGGTCTGGTATTCTGATGGTCTGCTTCTCTCTTCTTGCTAAGGATTGCTTTAGCTATTTTGGGTCTCTGATTTTTCCAGATGAATTTCATGATTGCTATTCTATTTCTATGAAGATTGTCATTGGGATATTAGTAGGAATTGCATTAAATCTGAATAATGCTTTTAGTAGTAAGACCATTTTGACAATGTTAATTCTGCTTATCCAAGAGCATGATCTTTTCATATTCTAAGGTCTTCTTCAATTTATTTCTTTAGTGCTCTGTATTTTCATTGTAGAGGTCTTTCACCTCTTTTGTTAGATGAGTCCCAAATACTTTATTTTTTTGAGGCTATTGTGAATGGGGTAGTTTTCCTAATTTCTTTTTATTTTAATTAAATTATTTATTTATTCTTATTTGTTATACATGATGGCAGAATGCAAATCATTTCATATTACACATATAGAGCACAATTTTTCAAGTCACTGATTGTACACAAAGTATTTTCACACCATTCGTGTCTTCATACATGTACTTAGGGTAATGATGCCCATCTCATTCCACCATCATTCCTACTCCCTTGCCCCTCTCTTCCTCTCCCTTCCCCTTTGCCCTATCTAAAGTTCCTCCATTCCTCTCATGCTCATTCCTTGCATCACCATTATGAGTCAACATCCTCATATCAAAGAAATCTTCTGGCCTTTGGGATTTGGGGATTGGCTTACTTCACTTAGCATTACATTCTGCAACTCCATCCATTTATTTGCAAGTGCCAAGATTTCATTCTCTTTTAATGCTGAGTAATGTCCCATTGTGTATATATACCAAAGTTTCCCTATCCATTCATCTACTGAAGAGCATCTGGGTTGGGTTAGTTCCACAATTTAGCTACTGTGAATTGTGCTGTTATAAACATTGATGTGGCTATGTCACTGTAGTATGATGTTTTTAAGTCCTTTGGGTATAAGCCAAGGAGTGGAATAGCTGGATCAAATAGTGGTTGTATCCCAAGTTTTCCAAGGAATATCCATACTGCTTTCCATAGTGGTTGCACCAATTTGCAGTCCAATCAGCAATGTAGGAGTGTGCCTGTTCCCTATATCTTCACCAACACTTATTGTTTGTATTCTTGATAGCTGCCATAAGATATCCTCTTCAACAAATGGTACTGGGAAAACTGGAAATCCACTTGTAACAAAATGAAATTAAACCTCTTATCTCTCGCCATGCATAAAACTCAACACAAAGTGGATCAAGGACCTAGGAATTAAACCAGAGACCTTTAGGAAGAAAAAGTAGGCCCAAATCTCCATCAAATGGGATTAGGCTCCAACTTCCTTAATAAGATTCTTGTAGCATAAGAATTAAAACCAAGAATCAATAAATGGGACGGATTCAAACTAAAAAGCTTCTTCACAGCAAAATAAACAATCAGTGAGGTAAATAGAGAGTCTACCGAAATGGAGTGAATCTTTACCTAATTTCTCTTTCAGTGTATGCAGCAATGATGTATAGGAACACATTTGATTTATGGGTGTTAATTTTATATCCTGAGATTTGTAGGATTTTGTCGACTCTTTGAAAACTATTAGAGGATCAAGATGGGGGTGTGGCCAGGTATGCATCTGACAGTACAGAGTGCCAATTATGTTATGTATAAGGAACAGGGATACAATAATCAAGGCAGACCCAGTCTGTACTCTCTTAGATTTGGTCCAGAGAAAATACTAGTGTGATGATTATTACACTCCAGCAACCAAGGATGCCCTGGGATCCTCCAAAGAAAAGGCTCTCCAAAGAAAGGGAAATAAGGTAATACCCAAGGATGTGGAGCGTCCCTAGGCAATGTAAGTGAATGTGTTTATGTCCCAGGAAGAAGGAACAACATCTGCAAAGGTCCCCCAAAAGGAGAGAGCATGAGAGGAGTGAATTATACAGAGTATGGAGTCTGAGTCCAGGTGAGTGGGAGGTAAGGGAAGAAGTGGTTGACAGGAGTAGGGGCCAGGCATTGTAGATCTTGAAAGTGGGATGAAAGAATCTGGACTTTACTCACAAATGAATTTCTTGGTTTGTACTTTACTGACATCTGGAACTGGATATTTCTTTGTCATGGAGCAGGCTAGGAATCTGTCCTCAACAGTGTAGGATATTCAGTAGCATCCCAGGCTTATGCCCACAATATACTAGTAGTACCTTTCAATCTTGGAAATCATAAATGTTTCCAGATATTGCCAAATATCTTCTGTGGGATGAAATCATCCCCTATAAAGAGCCATTGTTCCGAGAGCAATAGGAAGTCATTGAAGAGTTTTGAGCACTACCAGGGTTCTGGTTGCAGAAAAATCTGCAGTCTGAATTTCTGCAACCATTTTCTGTGCCACCACTCTCTGTCATTTTTTCTTAAATATTTATTTTTTTTAGTTTTATGTGAACACAATATCTTTATTTTATTTTTATGTGGTGCTGAGCATCAAGCCCGGTGCCTCACGCATGCTAGGCGAACACTCTACCACTTGAGCCACAACCCCAGCCCTACTCTCTTTCTTCCCTGTTTGGACTAAGCTTCTTGCAAGCATCAAAAGCTGTTTCAGAAGTTGGGCACAGTACGCCTATAATTTCATCTACTTGGAAGGCTGAGGTAGAAGGATCTCAAGTTCCAATCCAGCCTGGGCAAGTTGATGAGACTCTGTCTGAAAATGGGATGTGGAGAATAGTGACTTGAACCATGGTTTCTGATTCCCTCATGATTGTCTGTTTGCACTGGGAACCTCCTGTGCAAAGGTGCAGGTCAAAATGGCCCAGTTGCTATGGTGATGCCCAGCCAGAGGAGGCTGCATGCAAAGGTGTGTAGCTATATCAGTTGGAAACTTGAACTCAGGTACCAATTCTCCTGGATAGAGAATTCTGAACATAACAAGATAACCCTCATGTCTTGCCAGTCCTTCATCCTTCAGATTATCTGCTTTGCTGAAACTTTCTCACAAATAACATTTTGATGACAAAAACTACATAATAAAACTGTTAAGCTAGCTCTGGGTCAGTCAAACTTTGAGTTTGACTGCCCACCTGGCCCCAGCTTTTTTTTCCTCCTGTGTGTCTGTTTGTCTTTTGTTCATCCCCCATTGCCCCTCAATTTTACTAAATTGACAGCTATGGCTGAGAGTAAAGATGAGGCCACTGGGATATAGCTTAGTGGTAGAGCCACTTGTCTAGAAAAGCCATAGGAAAAGAAGAACTGGATGTGTCTTCCCTCTATGGGTATCTTTTTAGAAATTGGAACTGGAAAAAAATGTTGTTAGTACACTCATTTTTATAATGCAAAGAGCCCTATCAAATTTTCCTCTTTGCCTTGGTGGCCAGAAAACTAAGAATTAATATTTCTATTCAGTAGCATTGTTCTCTGTTGGTTGGTTTGAATCAGGGTTTTCTACTGGCGCCATACAGTTGATGTCAGTCAAGTGGAAGGACTGAACCTAGGTATCCTGCACATCTCTGTCTCCCCTTCAGGGGGCAGCAGCTCCTCACTCCAGCTGTGGGGCACTGTCATAGCATCTTTGAATTATTCAAGAAAAATAGGAAATTCAGATTTCTAGGTAAAGTTTCCCAATGTTTAAATATGGCAATAAATTCACATGTGTGTAAGGCATATAACACACTAAATCTGATGGTCTTGGGGGCTAGTTTGTGATTCCTTAATAGTGTTTTGTTTAGATTTTTTTGTTGTTGTTTAAAAAATAGATTACTTCATTTCATTACTCAGATTTTTTCTTTTTGCCTTTATTTCTTTTTTTTAGAGAGAGAGAATTTTTAATATTTTATTTTTTAGTTCTCGGTGGACACAGCATCTTTGTTTGTATGTGGTGCTGAGGATTGAACCAGGGCCGCACGCATGCCAGGCGAGTGCTCTACCGCTTGAGCCACATCCCCAGCCCTTGACTTTATTTCTTTTAATGTCATTTTCTTTGGGGAGGTAATGTGCAAAGTGTTCTCTTCACCCTACACAGGTCCATCTTCAGTCTTCCTCTCCCTTGCTCTGTGTCCTGGAAGCTGTATCAGACTCTCTTTTTCTGTTACTTGCACTGGGAAGCCCTGACATGGTTCAAGGTGGCAGGGAGGTGAGACTAGAAAACATATACACACAGATCCATTTCCTGCTGCTCCTGGTCAGATCAGGAAGCCTTACCTAGAGTCACTGTACCCAAGTCCTGAAATCTGTCCCCTGTTCTTGTTCCTTCTGGGGCATTGAGTGACAGAGTCTTGGCATCTTCACAATAACCTGGTTGGTCTCACTTAACCCTCCCTGTATCTTTATGAAGAGTCCCTTCATGAAACTTTCTCAATTATCTAATGAGAGTTCAGTTTTCTTCTTGCCAGGGCCCATGACTGATAAAATAATTCAAAATAGAACATAGAAAGATTGTAGGACTGTTTATGTGAACAGAATATTAAATGCTATTTTGGTCTCAGAGGATGAGTATTGTAATGTGGATGGGAAACCATCAGGACAACATTAACAGGGCTCTGGTGTAGACTCCCATTCGTCAAATCAAATCCATCTCATGTGACATAATTTCTGAATCCTTCATTTACAGCAGCTTGTGGCACTTTCACAAAGAACCTGCATTTATCTCATAGAAATAACATTGGGGAGCTGCCTTAGAGGTGTACTGAGTGAGAGTTCGATAGAAGCCTCATATGCCTATTGTGCCCACCATTGCTTATTTTCTGTTGCTGGATTGACTTCTCCTTGGCCTTTTACTCATTGAAACACTTTCTGGAAATTACTAGGAAGGATAGAGTGGTGGTTAAAAGCAACTGCTTTTAAATTAGACACACTCGTGTTGTCATTTTGCCTGTGTAGCAATGGACAAGTGATTCATCCCTGTGAGCTTTAGTGGTCTTCCTCATAGTACAAAGCTCATTGGGAGGCAGAAAGGATTAAAGAGGCAAATACCAGGAAAGCATGGATGGCTCCTGGCTCAGGGGTTCCCAGTAAATGCAGGCGATTACTAACCACTCAAGCCCTGTGGCCCAGGAAGCTGGTAAATGTTAAGAGTTACCTGTGCTAATGGGAATATCCACCCATTTTCCCTGAAGGGATGCACAATTCTGAATCACTCTCCAGATCATCAGAGAAAGATTGAGTTATGTTCACTCTAGTGTTCAACATATTCTTATTGTTTCCACATTTGGAAAATTCCTACATGACCTGTCACCAGCCCTTTAGCATCCTTCCCATTTTGCCTTTCTGGAAGACTGCAGATAGTGGATCTGAAATGACATCTGCAAATCCCAGTTCCTATCTGTGATTATAGTCCCCCGACATCTACAGACCAAAATTCACTGAAAGCAGTGTGTTGCTTCCTTTTCTCTTCATGGAATTGGGACTGAGTTGCCTTTTTATGTGCCAGTGCCTATGAGAAGTTCATTCTCACAATGTACTCATAAGTTGCCAGGATGACAAATTTCACCTTAAAATCAGTATGTCACTGGGATCAGAATGCCAAACATGCTGACTGTAAAGGGAGGAAAGACCTAATAAAACCAGCACAGAGTGAAGGGAAAGAATATTAATCCCTCTCTGGGAAGCCATTGCTGACTTTGTATTCATTGTGAGACTTGATTCTGTCTTATAAACTGCATTGCATAACCTCCCTCCAAATAAATGTCCTGTAATTCAGGGGTACTTGGTACAAATAGTCACAGACCAGGATTACAGGCAGTGTCTCTCCTGTGATGCTGCTCTTAGTTCTTTATCTGTCACTAATAAAATTATCAATATATATGCTGGCATTTGTTGAATACACTTGTCCCTTGATATCTGCCCAGGGATCAATGCCAGAACTCCTATCAAACCAAAATCCAAAGATGTTCAAGTCCCCTAAATAAGATAGTGTAACTTTGCATAGAACCAATACATATAACTAATACAAGGTAAGTGCTATGTAAATAGTTGTTAGGGAACACCGACAAGAAAAACAGTGTATATACTCAATAGAGATACATTTGTTTTTTCCTAGGTATTTTTGGTGGGAAGTTGGTTGAATCTGAAGATGAGGAAGATACGGAGGGCTGACTGGATTTACTATGAGCCAGCACTTTCTCCCCCCCCCACCCGCAGTATACTTTATTTTGTATCATTAAACAATACAGCCAGAATTTTGCTTCCTATCCCTTTCAGTGCTTCAAAATCTTTTACCTTTTATATTATAGCTCTTGAATACACTCTCAGTTTAGTTTTTTAATTTGTTCTAATTAGTTATGCATGACAGCAGAATGCATTTCAATTAATTATACACAAATGGAGCACAACTTTTCATTTCTCTGGTTGTACCCGATTAAGAGTCATGCCATATGTGCAGTCATACATGTACCTAGGGTAATGATGTCCATTTCATTCCACCATCTTTCCTGCACCCATTCTACCCATCCCCACCCTCCCCTTTGCCCAATCACAATTCCCTTCATTCTTCCCACGCACGCCCCCCCCATTACGGATCAGCATCCACTAATCAAAGAGAACATTTAGCCTTTGGTTTTTAGGGATTGGCTTACTTCACCTAGCATAATATTATCCATCTCCATCCATTTACCTGCAAACGCCATGATTTTATTCTCTTTTAATGCTGAGTAATATTCCATTGTGTATATATGCCACATTTTTTTATCCATTCATCTAATGAAGGGCATCTAGGTTAGTTCCACAATTTAGCTGCTGTGAATTGTGCTGCTATAAATATTGATGTGGCTGTGTTTACTGTAGTATGTATGCTGTTTTTAAGTTCTTTGAGTATAAACCAATAAGTGGGATAGCTGGATCAAAAGGTGGTTCTATTCCAAGTTTTCCAAGAAATCTCCATACTGCTTTTCAGATTAGTTGCACCAGTTTACAGTCTCATCAGCAATGAATGAGTGTGCCTTTTCTCCCACATCCTCGACAACACTTATTGTTGCTTGTATTCTTGATAATTGCCATTCTGACTGGTGTGAGATGAAATCTTAGAGTAGTTTTGACTTGCACTTCTCTAATTGCTAGAGGTGTTGAACATTTTTTCATACATTTGTAGATCAATTGTATTTCTTCTTCTGTGAAGTGTCTGTTCAGTTCGTTAATCCACTTATTGATTGGGTTATTTATTTTTTGGCTGTTAATTTTTTTTAGTTCTTCATATATTCTGGAGATTAGTGCTGTATCTGATGTGTGTGTGGTAAAGATGTTCTCTCACTCTGTGGTGAGCCAGCACTTTCTGAAGACTATTACTTAATCCTTAACTACAAACCTATTTTACCATTGCTACTTTTCTGATGAGACTCTGAGACTGGGAGAATTTGAGTGAAGATTGGAGCCCCTCCACTGAGTAGCGTGTAGTGGGCAGAATATATTGAGTAAGACCATCTCCCTGCACACTCCTTAGAGAACAGGCCCCAGGAGGTCTCACATCACCTAATCAGTACCTAGTGTGCAAAGAGGTGATGTTTTGTCCCAAGGGAGGTAGTTCTTGATGGAAGGGCAGAACTGGGTGCTGTAGGGTAAACTTGGCAAGATGCCTGAGCACCAGGGAAAAAGGGAACCCTCCAGTAAGTGGGCCACATGTGCAAAAGCTCTGAGGCAGGAATGAGCTCAACATTTCTCAGAAACTGAGAAAAGGCCAGTTTGGCTGCAGCTGAGTGAGTGAGGCCAGGAGATCACAGAAATTGGCAAGGGCTGGTCTTTGTATATTGTGGGCCTCAGTGAAGATTTCTGATTTTATTTTAAATGTAATAGCAAGCCAACATAGTTTGGAGATGGAGAGTTAAATGGTAAGGTTTGAATTTTAAAAGGTGATCCCAACTACTGTGGAGATTTTCTGCAGATGGGTGGAAGGGGAAGCAGAAAGCTGATTTGAACACCATCACTGACAGAAGAGAGATGAGGAGGAGGTAGGCTTGGACCAGCTGGTTGTTGTCAGAGTCATGATCTGACTTAACAGTAGACCTGACAGAGTTTGCTGATATGGGAGATGGGGGAAGGAAGTCATTGGGAGTGATGCCTAGGGTTGGGATTGAGCAGCTGGTGAGTGAGGCTTGTGATAGGTTTGATGTTTTGTCCTCCAAAGTCTCATGTGCTGGAAGCTTGGTTCCCAGTGTGGCAGTGTAAGGTGATAGGACCTTGAAAAGTTTGAGCCCAATGGAGGATAGTTAGGCCACTGGGGCATCACTCTCAGAGGGATTAGTGTAGTTATTGTGGGACTTCAGTTCCTGCAGGAGCAAGTAGTCATCAAAGAGCAAGTGGCCTCTGAATCTCTCTTGTCCTTGTCTCATCATGTAATTGTTCTGCAGATGTTTCACCATTATTATGGCATGGCCATCAGACCCTCACCAGAGCCTGGACTGATGGGGCTGCCTGATCTTTCTGTCTGCAAAACTGAGCTAAATAAATCTCTTTTCTTTATAAAGCACCCAGCTTCAGGAATTTTGTTTTAACAACAAAAAGTAAACTTATAGAGGAAGACTAAAAATCAAGCAACAGGGCCGGGCACAGTGGCACATGCCTATAATCCCAGCAGCTCAGGAGGCTGAATGTCATGAGCCGTCCATGGGATGCATGTAGGTCACCACACCTGGAAGCCTCATGGAAAGAGGCATCTGGTGTCTGGGAATGGCCCGTGGACATTTCCTCTGGTTAACTGCCTAGGGACAATGTGATTCTCTTTCCCTCTCTGCCATGGCCCACACTGAGATGGGTGTGACCTGCCAACATGTCCATCAACCTGCTGACTGCAAGACACCAAGAAGCAAGATTCCGCCTTTGAAATCTTATCCCTGCCTTTGATGTCCCCAATATAAATAAAGCAAGCACAGGCTCCATTTTGCCAGAGTATAGAAGCTCCATGAGCTAGCGGTTCCTGCCCCTGCTTCTGAAACTACAATTTGTGTCCTATGGTTTTTCCATAGTTTTCTTTTTCCCAGCTTTTATTTCTCAGCCAGCCCAATCCACCAAGGGGAACCCTATTTCCATCGCCTGTGAGGGATGTGGGCAAGAACTGAGGCAGGAGGATTGTAAATTCAAAACCAGTCTCAGCAATGGCAAGGTTCTAAGCAACTCAGTGAGATCCTGTCTCTAAATAAAATAAAAAATAGGGCTGGGGATGTGGCTCAGTGGTTGAGTGCCCCTGAGTTCAATCCCTGATCCCCCCCCCAAAAAAAAAAGATCAAGCAGCAGATCTGGAAACAAGAACAAGGGTGTTCTGTGGGACACATGAATTTTACATGGCCGCTGTATTATGACAGTTAATTTTATGTGTCAACATGGCTGGGCCATGGGACCCAGATATTTGGTCAAATACCAGTGTGTATATTGCTGAAAAGGCATTTTAAGGTTGAAATTAACATTTAAATCAGTAGATATTGAGTAAAGCTTATTATCCTCTGTTATGTGGGTGGGCCTCATCTAATGAGTAGAAAGCATTAAGAGAAGATAGACTGAGGTCCTCCAGGAAACAGGACTTTTACTATAAATCTGTCTTCAGAGTTGAGCTGCAGCAACAACTCTTTCCTAGGCCTCCAGTCTCTCTACTTGCCCTGCAATTTCAGACTTGTTAGCTCCTCTCATCATGTGAGCCAATTCCTTAAAATAAATCTCTGACCTTACATATATGTACACATAGTAAAGATCTATTTCTCTAGTAACCCCCAGTTAACACACCATTCTGCAACTCATAAAAGACTAGAGACAAACCCCAGGAATCATCAACATATAAGCTGAAGCTAGCCACATAAGCCACATAGATTTAAATATATTCCAGTTGTTACATTAAAAAGAAAAAATATGATGTTAATTTTAACATATTCTGCTTATTCCAATGGATCCAAAATTTTATCATTTCAACATGTAAATGACACAAAAATATTAATATTTTACATTTTCCTCACTCTAAGACTTTAAAATTTATACTGATAGTACATCTCAGCCACATTTCAAGTGCTCAGTAGCCACATGAAAGCTGGTAGCTACCATATTGGATAGTTCAGGGCTGGATTGTATTGAACTCTGTGGGGTGGAGTGGGATCACCTAAAGTGCACATGCAGATAGAGGAGGAAACAGAGCCAAGACTGAGCCAGGGCTCTCCAATATAAGAAGAGGGGGAGAATTCAGCTGAGAGCCTGAGATCAGGCATCCAGTGAGGCACAGGAGAAATGAAAGAGTGAAACCTAGAATCCAAGAGAAAAAAACATACTGCTCAATGGTCAACAAGATGCAGTGAGCAACCAGGTGAAATGGTTTACAATTCTGGACAAGCATTAGAACTTCCCAGGGATCTTTAATAACATACCATAGGCTGGGCCCTTCCAGAGACCACTTGAATTGAAATCTCTTGAGTTAAGTCAAAGTAAACAGTAATTTTTTTTTGGAGGGGGGGTACCAGGAATTGAACCAAGGGGCATTTTACCACTGAGACACATCTGTAGAATTGGCCAGATAGAGGTCATGGTGACCTTGGCCATTCAATGAAATACTGAGATGAGAAGTTGATAAGCAGAAAGGAAGTGAAGAAGTGGAGACCAAGAGCACAGATAATCTTTTAGAGGAGAGGAGACAGCACAGTGGTAATGCCTGGAGAGGACTTTTTCTTTCTTTAAGAAAGAAACCTAACGTAGTATTTGAATTCCCATGAGAGAGATTTGGTACAGAAAGACATCCCAGTGAGAGGGAACGAGTGTGGGAGTGGAGCCCTCCAACTTCACAGGAACAGGGTGGGATGCAGCACTGTCAGCAGAAGCCAGGACACAACAGGTGGGTGTAAGTGATGGTGTGACATTGGGCTTTCCCCCCAAAGCTCTGTCTTCCTAAACTTGTGCAGGAGGTCATGCTTTCTTGGTGGGCGAGCATTTGGAAGAGGAAGTGGGGGTGGGGGGCGGAGAAGGAATACAGCTATGGTTTAAATGTGTCCCCAAAGCCCATGTATTGAAATGTCATCTCTAATGCAATAGTGTTGGGAGGTGGGCCTGATAAGAGCCTTCATGAAGGATTAATGTCAATAGTAATCATAAGCATGGGTTGTTAGAGTAGCAAGTTGGACCTCTTATCATGCTCTCTCAGGCTCTCTCGCCCTTCTGCCTTCTCCATGGGCTGGGTGGTGAGGAAGCTGGATGGAAGCCAGCTCCATGTTCTTGGAACCCCCAGCCTCCAAAACTATGAGCCAAAATAAACTTGTATTATTTATAAACTACCAGTCTGTGGTATTCTATTATAGTAGCACAAAACAGAATGAGATAAAATATTCCATAGAGTGGCAGAGTAAGCAACAAGGTGAAATGGCCTACAGCCCTGGACAAGCATTTGTACTTCCCAGGGAGCTTTTATAATATGCCCAAGGCTGGGCCCTGCTACAGACCACTTGAATTGAAATCTCTTGGGTTAAGACACAGTAACCAGTTTTTTGTTGTTGTTTAGGTTTTGTAGTTGTTTTTGTTTTTGTTGTTATTTTTTGTGGTAGCAGAGATTAATCACAGGGGCACTTTACCACTAGACACATCTCCAGCCCATTTTATTTCTTATTTTGAGACAGGGTTTCACTAAGTTGCTTTGGGCCTCACTGAATTGCTGAGGCTGGCCTCGAAATTGCAATCCTCCTGCCTTAGCCTCCCAAGCCAGTGGGATTACAGGCATGTGCCACCATGCCCAGTGAAACAAGTATTTTTAAATGTCTCCCTTTGGTTTTCTATTGGCATCCAAGTAGGAAACAGTGGACTAGAGGAATGTGATACAATGCTGGATCAGCATCCAAACATTCAATCTGATGTTGGCAAAGTGGTTTCTACTAAAGTAACGTAACAAGTTTGGAACGACAGGACTTTGGGAATAATGCCCTCCGGTCCAAATCAACTGGGGAGAGCCCAAGTGGGCCTGCCATGATCTTAGCCTTCAGATCTATGGAGGTAGCTCTCTTCATTATAGGATATGTAGAAGAGAAGTAAACATTTTCTTGGATTGTAGCTATTCAAGAGTTACCATTAACCCTGCTGGGAGGAATCCAAATCCGGAAAGAAAGGAACAGATTCAAATGTAAAAGTTCACATACTGTACTTCAGAAATTCAGCTAAAGACAGTTTCCAGGGTGGTGGGGAGTAGGGGCCTGAGAATGGAAGGGAAGGAGCTCTAGGAGAAGTGACCTGGTAGCCTACAAGGAATGAGGATTTGCTCATCTCAACATTCAGCACACATTTACTGATCACTTACCATGTGCCACAGTGTAGTTCTCACAAAAGATAAGCGTTTACCACATAGTACCGTCCCTGCAGGTGTCAGTTCTTCAGGTTTTACCAAAAGAAGAAAACTGTCAGACCCTCCAAAAGAAATATTAGAAGACACAGTGACCCAAACGAGCACAGATGGCAGCTGCCTCACTCTCACCCAGATCTGAAGTATGATCAAATCATCCTGGATTTGAAATAAAATCAAATCATGCCCAGAGACCTCAACCTGCCTATGCTTTGGGAAATGAGCAAGGCCCATCGGGAGCCCGTCCTCAGCTAACCTCTGGCCTCTTCATTCAATGGTGGCACCATGTCTGGTGTGCCAGGCTTGTGTTGAGAATAGCGGCTTAGTAGGAAGAGAGCCACAGAGTGTAATGATGTCTTAGAATGGTTCCATTCTTAAGTCAACACTAAATAGAAAGTCAAATGTAACCCAAACCATCCTTGTGGGGTTGGGGAAATCCCTCAGGGATGTGGGAAGCTGGCAAAAACCGTTTCTCAATAAACAGCACAGCCAATTTTCCTGCAGTACTGGACCAGATGGTTGTCTCTGTGGCTGAGCACCAGAGGAAACACTTGGCTTGGCTTGCATTTTGAGGTCATGTTGTACAAAAAAGATGTATTGCAGCTTTAAACACTGGTGTGCAAGATGCTCCCGATTTAGAGAGGCTCAGAACTGGATGCAAATGCTGGCAGATTCACCCTCCCGGGCATATGTTTATTGTGGAGAGGGTGGCAGAATCACAAACTTTGTTCACATTGTTTTTTATCTCAAGTTGTCTTTGAGCACCTACAGTTGAATTCACTTAAGCTAAAAGTACATATGATGGGACCTAACAAAAACAATTCAATGTGCCCTTAGAGAAGAGGCCACACTTATCAATGGAGATGCAATGGGACCCTTTCTTACAAGGCTTACAAAGGGCTCTAGAGGAGCTCCCCCCTGTCAGTTTCATCTTGGGCCATGGAAAGGATTGGTGTAGGTCACTGAGGAGCCCTCATCAAAGTGTCCATTGGAACATTCCAACCCCTGCCCTGTAGACCTGCTTCCCCTCCCCCGGTTGCTCTCTGACAATCCCCTCCCTCCCCAACCCTGTCAACACCCCTGGAGTCCAATGGGTGTTTGCCTGCAGGCTCCAGGTACTACCAGACGGGGGCAGGAGACAAGCTACTTTTCAGGCCAGCTTCAACAGACACTACCAGACTGGCCAGCCTCAGCTGACGTTTTTGTCAGAGAAGGGATAATGCAAGATTCCAGAGACCAGCCTGCTCTGGGCTGTGGTAGCCCTGATGACTTTGATTTCATCTCCATTAGTTCACCTACTAGGGTGCTCAGATAGCCCCTGACCAAGCATTTGAAAGTGGACTTCTGGTACCCTGCCCCGCTAAGGTGGACTTCTGGTACCATCTCCCTTTCCTTGCCAGACAAGCTATCTGTGGCCTTCAGGAGGAGATGATAGAATGATCAAAGATGCTCACCATTCAGGAGTTTACTGAGTAGACACTTCTGTAGCTTTCTTCTCTACCTGGCCTCCCTATAGTATCTTTCTTGAAGAAAGGAAGAAGGTTTTCTTCATCATTGCTGTTCTCAATGCTATGTGTGTTTATATCACCTCCCCCACCAAGTGCTTTGCCTGCACTTGGCCCCATAAAAGGAGAGGGTAGAAATGGCCATCTCCCCCTGCTCTGGAAACAGGCCATCTATACTACTTGCCCAAGATCTAGTCATTACAATGGCAAAGACCATTCCTTCTGCTTGTTTGTGTGTGACTTACATTTTTTAATACCTAATAAGGGAAAGTGGTTAGTATATAGATGGTACATCAATGCCATTCTGACAATTCTTTCTAAATGGAATTTTCCAACAATCTTCCTTTCCAGAAGTCCCATGTATCCAAAAGAAACACACAGCAAAGAACAAAGGGGTATAAGTAGTGATGAGAATTAATACAAGCACAAAATTCAGAGTTCCTTGAAAAGTCCTTGAGCCTCCTGCCTCAGATCTTCCCAGGTCCCCTGTCCCCAGACACAACCATTTGAGCAGAAGAGACTCAAGTGTTTAGAAAGAAAAAAAAGTAATCAGAAGCCTGCCACCTTCTTGCTAAGTTCCAAACTTCCTGCTCCCCACTTTATTCAGCCTATGCCCTTAGGTTTTTGTCCAATTTCCTCGGTGGTTTCTATGGCCACCAGAAGCTTGTTTTTTTGTCTGTTTATCACCAGAATATGCTAGAGGAGGCAGGCACCATGACCCCATCCATAGCAGATGACCCTGGAGGCAGGTGGTACTGGAGAGATATTCGCTAAATTGATGAATTCAAACATGCTATCTGTCACAGCAGATCATCCCTGACCCGTTTCTACAATTTGGATCTTGAATGTCCTCCAAAGGCCCATGTGTTAAAGGCTTGGTCCCCAGTGAGGTGCCATTAGGATGAGGTAGGACTTGAAGAGGTGGGGCCTAGTGGGAAGTGTTTAGGTCATTGGGTTACAGACCTCAGCCCCTTCCTCTTCCTCTCTTTTTTCTTCATGATCATGAGGTGGGGAATTTTCTCTATCACACATTCTCACCATTATTTTTTATTGCCTAACTACCAGCCCCAAAGCAACTGGGCCAATCAATCATGGACTGAAATCTCCAAAATGGTGAGTCTAAATGAGTCTGTCCACTTTACAAGTTGATTATCTCAATGATTTATTCCAGTCATGGAAGGTAGACTAACACATCTGGGCAGGAACACCAGCTTGGGTGCTGCTAGATGAGACAGGTGAAGATTATGGCCAAGCTAACATTGAAGGGATGAGACCCTGTTCCCAAAGGGGCCATGGTGGCAGAGAGACACACTTAGAGATGATGTCTACCTAGGCGCTTCACTTCTGGCCTGCAGCCCCTTCCCAGCTTTCTGACCAGAGGCACACATATCATGCCTATCTCTTAGAAACCAGAGTTTAAAAATAAACCCAGATATGTCCCCAAACTAAGAAGTTAAAAGGAACAACAGCAACAAAAGAAATTAAGGAGTATAAAATGTACAAAGGAAGTTTGATAAGATAATTTGTTTGCAAGAAAAAAAATACCAAGATAGAGGAAAATTAAAATGTAGATAACAAGAGGGTGCTAGCTTCAAGAAATCAAAATGATTTATAAGTCACACTAAAAGGAATAAAAATTAAGAATAAAAGTTAGGACAAAAATAGAATAAAAAGAAAAATTCTTAACAGAAGTAGGAAGGAAATTAAGGCAGTTAAAAATTAATGTACTCATGAAACAACAAGCAAAAACTTTGAAGATTTAAGAAAATAAGTAAAATAAGCACTAGCTTATATGTAAACTGATAAAATATTTTCATATAGTCCCAAAATATAAGGCTTTTAAGGCTAAGGTAATGGTAATGGAACATAAGGGAAGAGGTGTGCAGCTGGCACCTACTGGGTGAAGAGAAGGGAGGCCTTGTGATAACCTGCAGTGCACAAAGCAGTCACCACCACAAAGAATCTTCTGGTCTCAGTGTCGACTGTGCTGAGGTTAGGAACCTGAGTTAGGCGAAGAACATGACTTAGCTGGTGAACAAATTGATGGGTGGGTTTTCCTGGATTCAAGACATGCAAATCCAGTTTTGAAAAAACTATTAGTTTCAGATCCTGAACTTTCAAAGAGAAGAATGACCTGTTCAGACTTGAACTAATAATTAGTGATGTTAATAAACAGCATAAGTGTTATCTATTTCTAGCTTTTTGTTTTGTTTTGTTTTTAGAAGAGAAATTATTTAGTTTCTAAAGGGTTAAAAATCAGGACTAACAAAAACAGTCCCCAGGACATAAGGATTTTAAATAAGCACTTTAGAAGTTTCCCCCTGGTGGAGAAAGTGGGAAATGCATGCGATGTCAGGAAACCTAGATGGTACAAGCCAGCGTTTCTGCTTCCATGCATGTCAAAGTTCTTTCTTCACTCAGAAAGCAGGAAGACCACTGTTATGGCCTGAATTGTGTCCCCATAAAGGGCCTGTGTTGAAACTCTAACCTTCAGTTTAAAAATTTGGCTGTATTTCAAGGTAGGGTCTTTAAGTGGTATTTATGGTAAAAGGAAGTTGCTCCAGTGGAGGGGTCCTAATTCAATCTGCCTGGTGACCCAATAAAAAAAGAAACTAGGACACATGGAAAGGAAAGATCAGGTGAAGAAACAGTAAGAAGGTGGCATCTGCACATGTCAAGGAGAGAGAGAGAGACCTCAGAAGAAACCAAGCCTGCTTACACCATCTCTAATACTGCAAGCCTCCAGAACTGATCTTATACTGATCTTATACTGCCAGCCTCTAGAACTGAGAAAATATTATCTGTTATGAAAGCCACCCACAGTTTGTGTTTTTTACTAGTCTAGCAGACTAATTAGGCCATTGTTCAGAAATAGGTTTCTCCAACAATGAGGAAGTTAAACCTGCATTCTATCATTGAGCACTTATTCTTTAAACTTGAGTCTTCTCTATGAAGGACACTTTTTGTAACTCATTGCAATATAATTTGGCTAAGACCCAATGATATATCTATGTGAAAAGACTGGGGTCTCATCACAGAGTTTATTTGTGATTAGATCTCATTTAAGCCACATATTGATGTTACTTCCTGGAAATTTACATGCCTATCTGCTCCATTTGGGGATCCTAATAGGATTCTGTCTCTATTCATTGAAAATTCCAATTAAAAAATAAAATAAAATCATCATTTATTTCTTATTGAAAAACTTATACATGGGTATTGTAGAAAACACACAAGCAAAAATAAGAAAATAAGATCTAATCATAATTTCTTTGTAATCAGAGCACATCATGTTTACATTTGTCATTTCTCATTAACAGCAGGGTATTTTTTTCCTTTGATGAATATAGATGCTTAATTAGTTTTGGTTCATTCATAAAAAATTGAATCATGCTACATATGTTGCTTTTAATATTTTATTATCAACAATATATCATTAATAACTTTCCCATAATGGAGTATTATTACATATCATGATTTGTATGACTTTTAATACCCTGTTGTAAGAATATAATTTAATGAATCTTCTATAAATCATATATTTCTAATTTTTCTATTCTATTCAATATTGTAATGAATAACCTACTAATCTTTATGGATCTCTATGATCATTTTCTTGAAGTGCTAAATTTTGGTTTTTAAAATCTAACTTTAATCTCCACTCATAAATGTGGGGGAAAATCTCAAGCAATAATGACCTAAACCAGACAGCAAAAACATGTGATTGCTTAACAATGATAGCAATTCATGGAGGACTGCTGGGAAATTAACCAGGGGTGAGGAGTGACAAAGAAAGAAGTAAATGTCCACACCTCTTCACAACTGGATTGAAAATGAAATGCCAGAAAACAAGGAAGGAAATGCAAAGGGAGTTAAGGTATTTTAGTCAGCTTTGCATTGCTAACCAAAATACCTGACAAGAATAATTCTGAGGTGGGAAAGTTTATTTTGGCTCAAAGTTCCAGAGTTTTGGTCTATGGTTGGCAGAGTCCACTGCTATGGGCCTAAGGTGAGGTGGAACATCATGGCCCAAGGTTACCATGGAGGAAAACTGCTCAGCTCATGGTGGGGATCATAAAGCAGAGTGAGTGGGAAAGGCTGCATGGAAGATGCACCCTTCCAGGGCACACTCCGTGATCTACTCCCTCCAGCCATGTCCCACCTGCCTACAGTTACCACCCAGTCAGTCCATCCAAACTAGGATGGACTGATCATGTGATAGTTCTTGTAATCTAATCGTATCACTTCTGAATGTGTTGGGGGACAACTCGTGTCCAAACCACAACTTAAGACATGAAGAAAATAGTTTTTGAAAGGAGTAGAGAACAAGACTGCAGGTGTGACTCACTGCGACAGATGTGCACATGCTTACCTCCCTGGTAGGCTAGCTGGCATATCTGTGACTTACCAAGTGCTGCTGGGTGACTCGAAATATTTAGCTTGTTTCCTTGCCACGGCCCAGGGCCCCTGCCACAAATGTGCACTCAGAAAAACACAGAGGTGTAATATTAGACTTGGAAAAGGATGAAAAAGAAGCAGATCTGTTGAGGGAGAAGTCATCTAACACTATGAAATAAAACTTCAAGGAATTTGATTATTCCATTTCACACCTCTGGTTGCTCCACTAATGTGGAAAATCTACGATTGTCTATAATGGAACATATATCCAAGGGGTCCAGTTTAGGCCTAAACAAGTGATATATGTGTACACGTTTTAATTAATTCTATTAGCCCTTACCAGAGTGATTCTTATTGTGTCAGAACTGGGCCAATACCACTGTCGGTGAGAACCACAGTTTGATAATAAAAAGTGATCTAGGTACACAGAGAACATTCTAGAAAAATGTTTCAAGTCACATATACCAGTAGCTGACTTTCTGCTTCCTTGATCCAGTTCCTTTCTATTATTTGCCTCCACTACAGGTTGAGTATCCCTGATCCAAAAATCCCAAATTCAAAATGCTCCAAACTTCAAAACTTTTTGAGCACTGAAATGATACCACAAGTGGAAAATTCCATACCATCAAACTTGGTTCTACACAAAATTCTTTGAAATATTGTATAAAATTATCTTCAGGCTATGATAAGGTATATATGAAACACAAATTCTATGTTTAGACTCAGTTTGTTAATCAAAAATATGAAAAAAAAATTATAATCAGAAACACCTCTGATCCCCAGGGTTTTGGATAAGCGATGCTCAACCTGTACTTACTGCTAACCTCAGTGTTTGTTGTGAGCTCTAGTTAGCCACTTGTCATGAACTTTTGGCCACTGATACCTCAGTCTACCCTCTAAATACAAAAAGGTTAAACCTACTTGCTCTTGGGAACTGCATGAATCCTTTTCATCCTTGGGGTCCTGGTCTGCCCAGGATCCATGCTGCCCTGTCATGGTAAACTGGGAAGGCAGGTTTATGATTGAAGTGGATGGGAATCTAACTTTAAGAGATGCATATCTTTCTAAAATCCAGTTTTGATATTTGTAATTTCAAACATCCAGATGAGGAGAGTAAAAAAAAAAAAAAAAAAGTCACTGGTGGTTGGTAGACACAGACATGTTACCTTGAAAAGAAGGATTCTTCTTTCTTGAAAAGAAGAAAACCTCTGTGGCTGTGTCTGACCAAGTCCCATCCCAGTTTGGGGTGGGAGATGGATCCAGTGAGCTCTGTGGCACAGGTCACCTCTGTTGTGACAGAGGGGACATTCATGGCGTGAAGTCAAAGCTCGCCAGGGCCTCATTATGAGATCTGGAGACCCTAGAGGAGAGAAGTTGCCTGTCAGAGAGGGTGTGTTGTTGCAAGAGCTCTGTGAGGCCCTGTGAAAGAACCTGTAGTGAAAAGGTCACAGAAGAAAGAGCAGGGAAGGGCAGAGGAGATGGGGAAACTTAGAGACAACCAGCAACAAGAAGTACTCAGATCGTGATTGTCAGCTTTTTGGTTCCCAAAGGTTGGGGGGTGATTGCACTTACACATTGGTTTCCAAGAGGGTGTTGGATGTCTACTTCAAAATATTCACCTGGAACCTTTGGAGGCGAAGATTTCTTCAGCAGCACAACATATGAGAATGAAGAAAGAAGTTGGTAAACTGGAGTACATGAAAATGAAGAGTTCCTGTTCAGCAGGAGACACTGAAGAGGGTGCCAAGGTGGCATACAGAGTAGGAGAAGGCATTTGCAGTAGATGCAGCTGATGATGGCCTTGTTTCCAGGACTCATAAAGAACCCCTGCTAATCAAGGAAAAAGACCACTAATAGAGATATGGGTTAAAGCCTTGATACTTCCTAAGACAGACTAACCCATAGCCAAATACGAAAAAGTGCTTAGTTTTATTCATTATCAGGATAATGCAAATTAAACCATGAGATGCCAGTACATAATTATGATGGTGTCTAAAATTAAAATGATAGCAATATTAAGTGTTTGCAAGGATGCATAGCAAGTCCACCTCATAAATTGCTGGTGGGAATGTAAGTTGATACAATCACTTTGGAAAACTTCTTGGCAGGATTTACCTACAGCTGATAACATGCTAGCTGTTATGCTTTTAATCACAAATGGCTTTTTAATCACAAAAGGCTTATGTATTGAAGGCTTGGTCTCTAGCTGATGGCATTGTTGGGAGGTAGTGGAACCTTTAGAATAGGGAGCCTAGTGGAAGGAAGTTAGATCACCGTGGGTATGCTCTTGATGGGGATACTGGGCTCGGAACCCTTCCTCTTCTTCCCTTCCTGGCTACAATGAGGTAAGTAGCTTTGCTCCACCATTAGCTCGCTTCCATGAGGTTCTGCTTTGCTACAGGCCCAAAGCAACAGGGCCAAGTGACCATGGACTGAAATCATAAACCAAAATAAATCTTTCCTCCTTGCTAAACAGGGAAAAAGACAGACCACAAATAAGATATAGGTTAAAGACTTGATACTTCATAAGAGAGACTAACCAATGGCCAAATATGAAAAAGTGCTTAGTTTTATTTATTATCAGGAAAAATAAAATTAAACCATGAGATACCAGTACATAATTATGATGGTGTCTAATTTTTTTAAACTGTTTATCCTAGGAATTTTGTCACAGTGCCCAAAAGCTGACTAACACACATATTCTACAACTTAGATATTCCATTCCTAGGGATACTCCTAACTGAAGTGCATACACTGTGTACCAAAAGATGTGTGTAATGTTGTTTGAAGAAGCCTAATTTGCAATAGTCCAAGAGAGGAAACCCATCTGCCTTAAAATGGGCATCAGAATGGGCAAATACATGATAGGATATCCTCACAACAAAATGCCATTCAGCTATGATTCTCCAAATATGATTCCTGGGCCAGCAGTGTCAACATCATGGCTCAACTTGTTAGACAAACAGACTTTGGGGAGGGGGATCCCACCCAGATCCATTGAGTCAGAAACTCTGGGAATAGGACCAGCCATCAGTAAATGTTTTAACTAGTCCCCAGGGAGATTCTTGTGCAAGCTAAACTGAGAACTGCTGCTATACAGGAACAGGACTGGGCCAAATACAACTCCATGCAAAAAACAACAGCAAAAACTCATTATGTTGAGAAAAAGATGTCAGACACAAAAGAATGCATGTTGGATGACTTCATCTATACACAGCTCAAAAACAGGCAGAACCGCTTTATGCTGTTGAATTTGGGATTGGGGCCGGACTGGGGTGAGGCAAAGCAGGTGCCTAGGGCAAAAGAATAAGGGGCACACGTACTTAACCCTGTGAGTAGACACTTCTTAGATTGTGCACCTAGGCACCTTGTCTGGTTCCAGCTTTGATCAGGGTGATGGTTATTCTGGAAGGAGCGTAAGGGGACCATCTGGGCCCTTGTCAATATTCTGTGTCTATATCTGGGTGCTGGTTACACCAGGGATTTCAGTTCCTGAAAATTTATCACCCTATATATGTATGACTGCTGTACTTCTTTGTATGTAAATACAGTTTAATCTTTCAATACAATATTACAAATATATTCAGTTAAGTGATATCCTTATTGCAGTGACATAGCCTTTGGATATAATTTCTCCAAGGTTATGAGCCTTTATTTTAATGGGCTCAGAAAGTAACAAAAAAATAATTCAGAATCAAATCTGGGAGATGATATATGAGATTTTTGTTCCAAAAAGTGAGGTGGAGTTTCCGATGTGTTTAAAATGAACTCTGAAGGTCATCACCAAGGAGAAGGGTATTCCAAATGTGCTCTGAATGCAGGTAAACTTTGGATAAGAGCACAATTTCCGGCGGGGGGTGGGGGTGCAGTCTTTTAGGGCCACCTCCCTGAAGCCTGTGATCTCTGGTGCTAACATATTAGTCACCTAGCCTTGTAGGCCCAGCTGGTAAAGAGTCCACATCCCGTGTCACTTGCTTTCTAGGAAGACATTGGTTTTTATTGGACCCACTACTTCTCTTTTCTTTTATGCTCAGTGAGATTATGAGTGGCTTATTCCACCTGCATCTTTGAACATAAAGGGAAAATGTCCTCACTGGCCATGACTCATGCAGTTGGGCTGGAGTTCGTGGCAATACACCCAGGAAGCCAGACCTTAGGAAGCAAAAGTCTTCTGTTTAGACTATGAAGAAAATACAAACAAATAGTTATAGCATTCTTGGCTGGATGTGGGGATGAATCTGATGGAAGACAGAACTGTTGCCCAGAGCAAGCCAATGATCCCTGACACTCAGACTCTGGGCTAGGCTGCTGTCACTTTCTGAATAAAGGGAGTTACCTTCTGGAAGAAAAGAGTGACAAATGACTCTTTCAAGAACAATCTCTTTTTGCTTTTGAATCTGAATAAAACTGCGTCAGTACTGCAACAAAGCTCTTGGAGCATCCCGTGTGAATAGAGATGGAAAAGGGACTTGGCACTTCTTGGCTGCTTGCCGTCCCTGGGTTCTAACTTACTCTGGGAACAGACACTGCTCCTGACCCTGCTGAGCTGAGCCTTAGGCAAGTTGGCAGGAACAGTGAACCAGTGCCCCAACCTGGGAAAAAGGAATGACCCAACAGACCTGGTTGAGGGTCCCTCTGATGTGACAAGCAGCTAATGACAGGAGCTCTGGGTCTCTTTCAGTATTGCTTCACTGTCTAAACTCCCCAGGAATTTTGTTGAATACTTAAGTACTTCAACAAGTGTTTCATCCTAGTCCCCTAGCATGGTAGTGTACTAATTGCTAGGGATATATCACAAGACTCCCAGTAGATGCTGGAAACCTTGAATAGTATGGAATCCTATAAATAATGACTATTCCATCTTAACTAAGCTCTGATCACACAGTGTGGCAGCAATTTTTGTAGTTTGAAGTGCAATAGCAAAACTAGCACTCTCTGCTTTTTCCTTGTACACAACCACACAAATAAAATATTCATTCTTATTCTAGATCTTAGCAACCTCAGCATGTGATTTCTTACAATTTTTAAGCAAGAACTCTCACCTTGGGGCTGGGGTTGTGGCCAGTGGTAGAGCACTTGCCTAGCATGCATGAGTTAGTTCCCTAGCACCACATAAAAATAAACAAATAAAATAGAAGGTATTTTTATCCATCTACAACCTAAATATAAATATATATACACACACACACACACACACACACACATTATATATATATATATATATATATATATATATATATATATAGAACTCTCACATTTATACTTAAAAGAAGTACTTTATGGCTTCTCCTTGGCACATCCAAATTGCCAGCAAATACATGCATACCCATATTTGTAGTACAATTCACAAGAGTTAAGTTATAGAACTAGCCTAGGTATCTGTCAAAAATGAATGTTTAAAGAAAATATGATATTTAAACACGATGGAGTTTGGAATTTTATTCAGCCATATAGAAGAATAAAATTATGTTATATGCAAGAAAATTGATGGAACTGAAGAACATCATGTTAAGCAAAATGCACCAGACTCAGAAAGTCAAGGGTTCATTGTATGTTTTCTCTCATGTGGAAGCTAGAGAGAAAAAAAAAGAAAAAGTGGAGGGAGATAACTCATGAAAATAGAAGGAAGACCAGTGGAGTAAAGGAAGGGAATCAGGAGGAGGGAGAGAAGAGGACAAGGGAAGATAGTTGGGAATGATAATAATCAAATTTTGTTACATCAATGTATGGATATGCTATCATGAGACTCACTGTTATGTATAATTTTTATGTGCCAATAAAAAATATTTTTAAAAGAGTCAAAAAGTTTCTTTGAAGATGCCAGCATCTCTATTATCATACTTTGGAGCCATAATTATGTAAAACCAAGGTTCCTTGAACACAAGCACTGCTGTTAAATTGATTTTTCATAAAAATCCCCCAATGATCTCATCTGTTAGGCAATGTAGCAGTGTTCAAAGGTCAAAATAATGGATTATGAGATTTGTAACCTCAGTGAAATAATCTATTTGTTGGATTAATAATTTGAATGAACTGTGTAACCATAGGCAGGATGGTAACCCTAGGTAATGGCTGAAGGAGGTGGGTCACTGGAGGTGTGGCCTTGAGCTATATTGATTTCTGGACCCTCCCCTCTTTCTCCATCTCTACCTCTCTCTCCCCTGCTGTCATGAACTGAGAAGCTTCCCTCCACTGTGCCCTTCTGCCACCATGTTCTATCTTGTTTCAGGTCCAGAACAATGGAGATGGCTGATCATTGTGAGGCCTTGGAAACCTTGAGCCCAAAATAAAGTTGTTCTTGTCAGGTATTTTGATCACAGAGATGAAAAGCTGACTGACACAATTGTAAAAACATGACAATCAATCTGATAGCTGAGACAGCTACTAAATGACCAACAGGCAGGTAGAATAGATAGCATGGACATGCTGGACAGAAGGATGATTCACATCTCAGGCAGGACACAGTGATAAGGTTCAAGATTCCACCATGCTACTCACAACAGGAGGCAATTTAAAATGTATAAATTGTTTATTTCTGA
Source organism: Ictidomys tridecemlineatus (assembly GCF_052094955.1). Taxonomy (NCBI): domain Eukaryota; kingdom Metazoa; phylum Chordata; class Mammalia; order Rodentia; family Sciuridae; genus Ictidomys; species Ictidomys tridecemlineatus. The sequence goes on from NC_135482.1 coordinate 117,091,017, forward strand.
AATTTTCCATTAAATATTTGTAAACTGCAGTTGGACGCAAGTAAACTGCCAATAAAGGGGGGCTCTGGTATATTTTTCCTCAAAAGGACTCTGGTAGATTCCTTTTTTATTTAGTTCAGCATCCAGTGCATATGTGAGGAATCATGGCAACAGTGCCTTCTGTTTCTGTCTGGCATGCAGCTACTTCCCACCACCCCAGAGTCACTACCCTTGCCAAAGTTCCCCTCCCTTATTATGCTCACAGCCTCCTAACTGTCCTGTATCCACTCTTGCCCCCTGTCCATCTTTAGAAGCCAAAGCCCAGCAAGCACAACAACCAGAACCCACCTGGGACCCTTGGGGCCTCCTGTTTCCCTTGGATGCTTTGATGTCTTGTGGCTTTGCTGACCATGGAGTGACAGCCCTTCCCAGGCTTAGCTATGTCCTAGAAATGACAATAAACAACTGGCCTGTGACCATCTTTCATGTATAACCAATCAATCCAGAGCCCTATTACCTCCTCTACACTCCCATCCACTGTCTCCCTGCCCTAAATCAGCTCTGGACCAGGTACCAGACAACTAGGTACAGCCCTTGGCCTGGAAACTATTGAAATTATTCAAACTAGACAATCATAAGCCTGCTCAACCTCTCACCCTACCTGATCGCCTGCTCAACCTCTCACCCTACCTGATCTGTTCCTTCCCACAGAAACCACAATAAAAAGCTCTTGTCCATGTTACCTCCTCATTGCTTCTGCCTCCTGATCCACCCTGTTCCTTCCTTGAATTGCCCCCAGAGACATGGTATACTCCCTTCTCTTGGGAACTGTGAGGATAACTAGCTATCTTCTCAATAGCAGTTGTCTCCTGATGGGTTTGCCTTGCCATACCTGAGTAATAACATACACCTCAGAGGTAAATTTTTCTTAAGGTTTCCACATAGTCCAGACCTTGATGTCCACTATGGTAGCCACTAGTCACATATAGATAGTGAGCACTTGAAAATTATCTAGTCAAAATCAAGGCATGCTACGAATATAGGAATACATACAGTATTAAAGACTTCATAATGAACACAGTGTCAACGACTTAATAGTGAATAAAAAAAGAAAGTAAAATATCAACTAATATTTATATTGACCACACTGAAATAACATTCTAGACATATTGGGTTAAATAAGATACATTAAAATTAATTTCCAGGAGGTCAGGGTAGGAGGATCTCAGGTTCAAAGCCAGTCTCAGCAATTTAGCAAGTCCCTAAGCAACATAGCAAGACCCTGTCTCTAAATAAAATTATTTTTAAAAAGGGCTGGAGATGTGGCTCAGTGGTTAAGCAGCCCTGGATTCAATCTCTGGTACCAAAATAATAATAATAATTATTATTATTATTATTATTATTAATGTAATAATAATCATTATTATTGTAATAATAATTATTAATGTTATTATTATTATTCCACCTATTTATTTTTTAGTGCACCAACCAGAACATTTAAAATTACACTGTGACTCGCATTGTGCTTCTATTAGACATAGCTGGTCTATAGGGCCATAGCTGGTCTATTCCTGCTACTTTTCTGGATTCAGCTTCCCTTTTCAGCCTCAGTCCTCCTCATGCTGGCCTCCCAGGTGTCCCTGAATGCACCAGGAAAGCTGCTTCCCCAGGACCTTTGCATTTGCCAGTTTCTTTAACTGGAAGAGCCTCCCATACCTGCATGACTGGTTGCAGACTTCCCTCACGTCTCTACCCACTGTCACCTGCCCTAGATTTCCTTCCTAAAATGTCAACATTGCTCCAATTCCTCTCTCTCTTTCCTGTTTTATTTTTCATGCTTAATATGTATCTCTAGCTAATATTTGCCTCTTTATCTTATTTCTGATCTATGTCCCCACCAGCATGAAAGCTATGGCAGGCAGGGATTTTTTCTCTGCTATATGCCCCGCACCTGGAAAAAAACAGGGCTTCAGATATAGCCCTGCTTGAAAAATATTTGTTGAAGGAAAGAATACAGAATACAAGCTTTTAGCCTCGGGATCCTCATTTCAAATGAAAGAAGTCAAATATATATAACAGATAACAACAATGCCAGGGATGGTGCTGAAGCAGGTGAACAAACTAGAGAGTTAGGAACTGAGCCAAAAGGGGCCTAGCCAAAGCTGAGGGGACCTCAGACCCATTTGGACCTGCTAAGTCTGACAGTAGAGGTGGGAAGAGGATGGAATAGACTGGAAAGAGAGAACAGAGAATTTGCATTTTTAAGAGAACATCTCCTAAGATTAATGGTACTCGCTCAATAAAATCAAATCTTGGTGTCGTGGCTTATTTTTTGGAGTGGGATTTGATCCAGGGGCTTCCTGTTAGTTTCCCAGGCTCTATCCCAAAACTATGAATTAAAATCTGCATTTTAACCCAATCCCAGTGAATCCTATGTGCACTGCTGCTCAAACTGTAGTGTGCTCCATCAACAGATAAATAGAAAGACACAATATGGTGCATACATCATATAATGAGATATTATTCAGCCTTAAAGATGAAGGATATTCTGATACATGCTACAACATGGATGAATCTCTGGGACATTATGCCAAGTGAAATAAGCCAGGTGAAAAAGGACAACTTTTGTACAACATTTCCACTTACATGTTATCTGAATAGGCAGATTGCATATACAGAAGATAGAAGGGTAGTTGCTGTGGCTGAGGGGATAATGGGTTGTTGCTTAATGGGTACAGAGTTTCAGTTTGGGTTGATAAAAAATGTTTTCTGGATGGATGGATGGATGGATGGTGGTGGTTGCATAGCAATGTGAATATGCTTAATAACACTGAACCCAGTGTTAAGTAGGGTCAAGATGGTAAATTTTACATTTTCTATATATACATTTAAAAAAGTGTAGCTTGCTTGTAAGTCTCTGGTTTGGGTCTGAGAATCTGCATGGATAAAGTGTTTTTTGAGTGGTGCTGATGCTGCTGGCTCCAGAATTACTGTGTAGGAGACAAGTAAGTCTAGCATGATGACCTCCCCACCTCACAGCATCTGGATCCAGTGTTGGGCAAAGGGTGAGCATCGTGGCTGCTGTCCCCCAGGTTCAACCCTTTTGGTTAGTTTTAGTTTGGATAATAAACATGAGGAGTCCTTGCACAAACCACCCTAATTCTGGGCTTTACTTCTTTAAAAGTCCTCTCAAGCCAAGAGCAGTGGTGCATGCCTGTTATCCTGGTAACTCGGGAAGCTGAGGCAGAAGGATTGCAAGTCTGAGGCCAGTCTGGGTAACTCAGCAAGTTCCTTATTAAAATTTAAAATAATAATAACAAAATAAATAGATAAGAAGAGCTAATGACATAGCTCTTCGGGTTCAATCCCTAGTACGGAGCGTTTGCTCAACTATTCATCACATGCACCAATGGGAATACTCCCTGGTGGAGGTTTGTGTAAGAGCATATTATGTATAGAAACCTCATACAAATCATTACCAAAGAATGAGAAACACCCTAATGGGAAAATGATTCTGTGTAATAATTTTTTAAAAAATGTAATAAAATAAAAAATACAGATGGTCAATATTGTAAAAAAATGATAAATCTCATTAGTAATAAAATTTGCAAAAACACATAAGAGGAATGCATTTTTTCACAGACTGGGTTTGAAAACCAAATAAAAAAATATAGGTGTGAAGAAAACAATTTGGCAATATGTATCAAAAGCCTTAGAAAGACAGTGCTCTTTTTATTATTTCACTTCAGAAGGTACTTCTTAGGAAGCAAGTGAATATCTAAACAAAGATAAATGCACAAGATTACTTGCTGCAATGCTATTTATATAAAATAATCCAAGCTTCCTAAATAATTGACAAAACACATTGTAGCTATATAAAAGAATGCTATAGAGCTACTGTATTTTGATTCATTTTTTTTCTTGTTTGTTGTTTGAAACACTGCTCTTTATAATGCCCAAGCTAGTCTTGAATTTATGAGCTCAGGCGATCCTCCTGCCTCAGCCTCCTGAGTAGCTAGAACTATAAGCATGTACCACTGCCCCTGGCTTATAGAGCATCTTCAAATGGTCTGTGGATTATAGTTCTATCTTATTTGGCTAGATGTTTAGCATATATGAGTTGAAAAAATAATTTAAAATGTCAGGTATATAATATAAATCAAATTTGTTTTAAAAGGGCATATATAAGCCAGGTGCGATGACACACACCTGTATTCCAATGGTGGGAGGCTGAGACAGGAGCATCCCAAGTTCAAAGCCAGCAACAGCAATAATGAGGCACTTAGCAATTCAGTGAGAACCTGTCTCTAAATAAAATACAAAACAAGGCTGGGGATGTGGCTCACTGGTTGAGTACCCCTGAGTTCAATCCCTGGTACCAAAACAAAACAAAACAAAAAAGGACATATATGCATATATATTTAAAAGGTATACATATAATATATACACACACCTTTATATACATACACATACACATATATTTACATGAGGAAAAATTCTGCAATCATTATTGTAGTGACTGACTCTGGGTAAGAAGATTTGGAGTTATTTCAACTTGTTGCTTGTCTGTATTATCTAATTTTTTCTACAATGGTTGTGTATTGTCAGACTCTTTTTTTAAAACTTCCCATGTTGGCACATGAAAAGTACACAAAAGAAACCATAGTGACAAAGATTAAAGGTGTTTACCAGGCTGAGCTCTTGTGTAATGTGGGATCACTGCAGGTAAATTGAAAAGGCAGTCATTAGACTGAATGTCAAAGGAAAAGCCATTCCAGAGGCAGCAATACCTTGGGAAGAAGCAGTCTTTGTGTTTACCAAGCTTCCAGTTACCAAACCAGCACAATCAGGAAGTGAATTCACAAATGGCATAACACTATAGGTAGAAACAGAATTTTCCATTGGTACCTCACTGTCTACCAATGAACAGTTATCTTGTGTCAGGTGCTGGGCCCAGCATTGGATTGTATCTTCTCATTTGACCCCAGTAATAGCATGGTGAGATGGGGATGGTACCTGTGTAACAGGAGGACAGTCAGTGGGTGCAAGAGTCCAGAAGTCTTGTATTTTTTTTTCATTTCTTTTTATAGTTGACAAATAAAAATGTGTGCATATTTATCATGTACAATGTTGTTTTGAAATATGTATACATTGTGAATGGCTAAATCAAGCTAAGTAACTTATACTTTACCTCAAAAAATGTTTTGAAAAACATTTTTTTAGTTGTGGTTGGACACAATTTTATATATTTTTTTATTTTTATTTTTTATTTTTATGTAGTGCTGACGGTTGAACCTAGCACCTTACACTTGCTAAGCGAGCACTCTACCACTGAGCCACAACCCAGCCTTACATATCATTTTTTTATGGTGAGAACACTTAAAAATCTTCTATTAGCAATATTCAAGAATATATTGTAACTAATTACATTCATCAGGTTGTGCACTAGATTTCTTGAAACTGTTTCTCATTAACTGAAAATTCACATCCTTTACACACATCTTCAGCATCGCTCCCTCTTCCAGCCTCTGATAACCACCATTCTGCTCTTTACCTGTGAATTTTAACTTTTTTAGCTTCTAGATATAAATAAGTGAGAGTATTTGTCTTCCAGACATGGTTTCTTTCACTTAATGTCTTCTTGGTTCTTTCATATTTTATCATATGACAGATTTCCTTCCTTTAAAGACTGCATAGTATGCCACTGTATTTATGTACCACATTTTCTTCATCCATTCATCTGCTGATGGACACTTAGGGTGATTTCATATTTTGGCTATGGCCAATATTGCACAGTGAACATAGGAGTGGAGATAGCTCTTGGACATACTGATTTCGTTTCCTTTGGATACATTCCCGAAGTGGGATTGCTGGATGAGGAACCCAAATTTGAATATGGTCTTCCTAACTCCAAAACCCTCCTCTTCCCAGGACCCTTCACTCTTCCTAGCTCCCTGAGTGAGCAGAGCCTCCTTGAGTGAGGGAGGAGCCTTTCTCCTGGCAACACGCAGCTGGACACCATTCCTTCTGGATCCCTTTGCCCCTTAGCTGCTATGGGAGCTATAGAAGCAGGAACTTGTCCATTTTTATTTTTGCAGCAGTCCTAGGGGTCTGATTTTGACAGTAAAGCCTAGACATGTTCCCACAGCAACCTGGATATGTCCCAGCAATGTTGCAAAAGAGCCACTATCCAGCTAGGGGCAAGGTCATGGTCACCCAGTGAATAACTGGTGGGCAGGAGGCCTAGCAGGAACAGATCCCCTGTGGGGCACTTGGGAACTGTGTAATCCATGTTAGATACTGCAGAACAGTAAGGCTGGCAGGGGCTGTGCCCAGAAGCCCCCTCCCAGCCTGCCTGCCAGCAGCACCTCCCTTCAGCCAGAAACAACATTCCTGCCAGGAACTGACTGAAGAGGATATTGGCATGTATTTCTTTAGTGGCAAGTTCAGAACATCCTGGGCCTTTGTGCAGGGCTGAGCAGGCAATACTATCCCCAGAACTCCTGGGGAGCCACTTGCATAGACTATGACGTGATTGTTGCTTCTGCAGTCTGCATTATTATGGCCTCAACTCCCCCCAACCCCTACCACAGGAAACTAGGACAATCTATCTGGGATCCAAAGAACAGCTCATTACTAACAATGTCAGTAACCTCAACAGCATAGAATACAACCAAGAACTAGATGGTAAGCAGAAAACAAATGTCTAAAGGTAGGCTTTTAAAATCCCTCACTGGCATCTCAACACATACACATGTATACAAGTAACTGTGGGGCTCTGAGATGATGGATGTGTTAGTTAACGTGATTGTGACAATCATCCCACAATGTATATGTACATCAAATTATTGTATACCTTAAATATATAGTTTTATTAGTCAATTATATTTTGATAAAGCTGAAAAAAATAACAAAAATAAAATAAAATTTAAAAATTAAAATTTTAAAAAAAATCACTTATAAGCAAGGGAATAAGGCCCTTATTGAGAGTAATGTACTCTTGTACAGCACATCCCTCAAATTGACTGATGATCTGGTGTGACAGTGAATTGTGTTTGTCAATTGCAGTTGACATAGATGGCATATCTCATTTCTGGGTGTACCTTTGTGGGAGGCATTTCTGGATGGAACTGGCATTTGACTTGGTAGACATATTGCCTCTCCAGTGTGGATGGGCCTCATCTAGTCCACTGGGAGAATGAGTAAAAAAATGGTGGAGGAAGGAGCATGTCTGCCTCACTGCTTGAGCATTTCATCTTTTTGTTCTCTAGGGCTGGGATTTACACTATTGATAACACTGCTTCTTGAACTTTTCTGAATCTTCAGCTTGCAGACAGCAGAATGTGGGAGTTCTCAGCATGGGCCAATTCCTCATATCTCTACCCCCACCCCTGTGTGAGTATGTGTGTGTGTGTGTGTGTGTGTGTGTGTGTGTGTACATATTACATACATACATATAAATAATATATATACACACACACATATATATAATGTCTATGTATCATAATATATATTATTATACATATCATATATATATATCATATATATTGTATATTATTCTGCTTCTCTGGAGAATGCTCACTAATATGTCTAGTTTCCCAGATAATGGAAATGAGGAGAGCTTGTGAACAGAGTGGATGTCTCTGCAGGCCCCTTCTACTGAGCCTGCTCACCTGTCTACCTGTCTACCTGTCTCCCTGTCCCCTAGCACCTGGGAATATTGGGCTACCAGCATACCCCATTTCTAACCCCAGGGCCGCCCACAGCTACTTACTGACTGACAAGGTTACAGAATTTGGGTGCTTTGCCTCAAAATAGAGCTAACTTTGGGTGCAAGTCACACCCTGGGCTCTGGTGCCATTATCCTCCTGCTAATAACCACACCTTGCAGAGTTAGTCTCCTGACTGATCATTCTTTGAGAGCATGCTCTCAAAAAATTGCACGTCTTGGGCTGGAGATATGGCTCAGTGGTAGCGCACTTGCCTGGCATGCGTGCGACCCGGGTTCGATCCTCAGCACCACAAACAAACAAAGATGTTGTGTCCGCCGATAACTAAAAAATAAAATATTAAAAAAATTCTCTCTCTCTCTCTCTCTCTCTCTCTCTCTCTTTAAAAAAAAATTGCACGTCTCAGGCTCTGCTTCAAGAAAAGGTGGGTTGGAATTGAGGGCTTGGAAGAGCATAGACATGCTGTGCTATTCACAGATGATACTACCCCTGATATCCTCACCATTCCCACCTCCCTGCTATCTTCCCCCTATTACTTCCAACAACCCTGCATCCCTCCCTCCCTGGACATCTGGAACCATTCTGAGAACATCTTGAGTTTGTGCCCTGGGTGTGCTCTGCCTCATTGCCTACCGAGCTCCCTCGTCATTCTTCAAGAGATGTTTTGGATATCATTTCCCCCAAAGGCTCCCTGGATCTTGCTGGGTGCTCATTGGATCTAATGTCCTCTCTCCAAACAATTGCTTCTGTTCTTGGCATCCCCGGGTTCATGAGGTCAGGAGTGAGAGAATGCTTTATTCATGGCTATAAATGTATACTCTGTAATTATGTGTGTAATCCATGAATAAATGACAGCCGATGGCCTGCTATCAAACACTTGGAATGCATAACTATCTGGGGCCCTCTAGTGTGAGACTCAGAGCCCTGGCCACTTACTTACATGGCTTCTAACAGCATTCCTGCATCATATCCCACAATAGTCTATCCTGACTCAGAGAAAGAGACACTAACAGGTACCCATAGAGATTAATAAGGCGTGTTCCAATTCTCTGTTCTAATTTTTCTGGCCCCCTTATCAAGGAGGTAGGTTGCACCTCAGGTCAGTGAGTCCCTCTGTCTGGATCACTCCTCCCCAGGCAATAACATGGCTTGTCCTCTGATCTCACTTGCCTTCAAGGTGACTCCAGTGCCTCTCATGAGGCCTACCAGACCACTGTTTAAAATCTCAATCCCCTTTGCCTCACTCCTGCATCTACTTCCCTTCTCTGCTCTGCTGTCCTCCACAGCATTACCACCCTCCAACAGATTAATTATGCTGCTTTTTCCTTGTTCATTGTCTGTTTCCTGGTAAACATAAGCTCTTAGAGAGCAGGGTTTTCTTTCTGTTTTGTTCAGTGCTTATCCCTAGCTAGCCCAGTGTCTTGCATATGACGGTGCTCAATATTTCTTTGTCTAATGAATGAATGTAAATGATGAAAACATATATATATATATGTTATCTCCACAACAGGGCAATGTAAATATTTGCACTAGACTCAGGAATTATAAAGCCTGGAAGCTTTGAAGCTGTGCTTGGCAGGTGGCCTCATTGTAAAAGAGAGCTTGGTGCAAACAAAGCTCTCAATCCTAGTGTGGTCCCTTAATCTTCTCTTTCAATGAAAATGACCTTAAAACCAGAAAGGATACAAGAATGGAGAAAAGGTATGATCTGGCTCTGAGATGCTCTTGAGAAATAAAACAAGGTACATTCTTTGAATCTCACAGTCATATCAATCCTCCTCCCACTACTTCTTCCAGGATTATCTATAAATCCAATTTCCATGGTTTTGTGGAGACTTCTTCCTTGCAGGGTCATTCAAGAGTCCTTGGAGGGTAGGGCCTAAAAGTGCCCTTTAATTCTCCTTTCCCCCGACCCCAACCAGTCAGCAGTGTGTGTGGAGCTCTCCAGACAACATACTTACTTGCTTCCAGGTCTGGCCACAGAGGCCCATCTTGAACCTGGATGACAGGAAACTGTAGTCCGTGAAGAGAAGAAACAGAGCTGGAACCTCTTGGAAGAGAGTCACTGGAGTTATAGAGACTACATTAGGAATCTTTGAGAATTCATAGGTAATAGTTAGGGGCAATAATATTATGGATGTTTTAAGGAACAGGGAGCAGAAAAGAAGGTAGATCCCAAAACTACAGACCAATGAATATGACCTGCAGTACTGCTATAGTTCGATGTGGGGACTTAAAGAGGTGGGGCCTACCAGGATGCAGTTTGGTTATTGGGGGCTCTGCCCTTGGAAGAAATTAATGTAATTCTCATGAGACCCTGGTTAACCTATTGTGAGAGTAAGCTGTTAGAAAAATGTGAACAGAGACCCTAAACCTCTTTGGCTTCCTGCCTCACTGTGTATCTTTTCTGCACACACTTCCTCCACTGTGATACCATTACCAAGAGGCCCTTTCCAGAAATCAAATTAGGAGGCCATACAATCTTATACTTCCCACCACCAAAACTGTATGTGGAATTAATTTCTTTTGTTTTTGATATACCCAGCCAGGTCCCAGACTCTACTCTGAATCTCAGGCATTTTGACTTAGCAATGGAAACTGGATTAATACAAGTACTAATAAAAGTCTGGGTTAGGGCTAGGGTTATGGCTCAGCGGTAGAGCGCTTGCCTAGTATGTGCGAGGCCCTGGGTTTGATCCTCAGCACCAGTAAAAATAAGTAAACTAAAAGTATTGTGTCCAACTACAACTAAAAAATAAATATTAAAAAAATAAAATATGGGGCTGGGGATGTGGCTCAAGCGGTAGCGCGCTCCCCTGGAATGCGTGCGGCCCGGGTTAGATCCTCAGCATCACATACAAACAGAGATGTTGTGTCCGCCGAAAACTAAAAAATAAATATTAAAAACATTTCTCTCTCTCTTTCTCTCTCTCTCTCTCTCTTAAAAAAATAAAAATAAAATAAAATAAAAGTCTGGGTTAGATTAACAAGAAAATGGCATATTATTAAACTGATATTTTTCACAGGTTTACAGGAATAACAAAATAAATAAAATATGGCCCTCTCCTTAGAGAAACTCAGACTGGTGAGACAGTTTTGTTGTTTTGGTACTGGGAATTGAACCCAGGGGTATTTTACCACTAAACTACATCCGCAGCCCTTTTTATGTTTTTACTTTGAGACAGCGTCTTACTCAGTTACTTAGGATTTGCCTAAATTGCTGAGGCTGGTCTTGAACTTGTGATCCTCCTGCCTCAGCCTCCTGAGTTGCTTGGATTACAGGTGTGGGCCACAGTGCCCAGCATGAGACAGCTTTTTAATGAAGTAACTATGATACACTTTGGTAAATGTTTTAATTGAGCCATTTAGAAAGTGCAACGTGTGACAGTATAACTAGGTAACTTTGTAGCTGGTTGAACGGGGGAGGAAGACCTTGACTGCTGTACCACAAAGATTTATATCAGTTCTATGTTGTGCAAACTCTTTTTTACTTAGAGAAAGACATCACAGTCATGTTGATCAAATTTGCTAATGTCATCCACTTGTAGGGGAGAGCTGATACATTGGCCTTGGATCAGGACTCAGAAAAACCTCCAAAACCTGGAAAAGCCATGTGAAAACTAAGAGATAAAAATTCCATGGGAAAAGTGTAAAGTCACCACATAGAAGTTCTGAGAAAGGATTCTAGTGAGTTTCGATGTCTGTAAATTCAACATAACTCATTGGATTAAAGCACTATGAAAAGTCCAATGAGCCATTTTGGGCACACTATAATAGTATAACATCCAGAACAAAGAAGGCATTAGTTCTGCTCTATGTCATAGAGTCCAGACAGCTCCTTGAATCTTATACTTTATTAACTGTAGGTTCTTAGCCAGGGCAATGAAGAGTCCAGAGACAAGGAAAACTGATAAGCTATTGGAGGGGGTCTTCTCCATCCCAGCAGCCCAATAGAAGAGTCAATGAGACACATTCCTTTGTCAGTTCTTTCCCCTTCTCTGAACTGATAAAACCATGCTAATGAAAGTCCCATGAACCAGTAGGATTAAAAATAGCTTTTTTAAAAAATCTCTAGGTTAAGGGCCTCACGTTCTATGCTGAGTCTCTAGCCAGCAACTCTGTTCTCCCCCAACAGGGAAGAAGGGCTGGCTTCCTTTCATTGTTCTCCTGAGGTTAACTGATGCTGATGCTGGTGTCTTGCCCCTCCTCTCCAGTTCCCCACTTATCATGGTCAGGCTCTAGCCTCCTTCACCAGTCACAACACTGACTCTTAGACAAGGTGGTCCTGTAAGGACATCACTCTCTCTTGCACAAATGTCTCTTCCCTCCTATGCCAATCTCCTTCCCTTGGTTCTTGATGGCTACTGGATTTGATGTGCCATGCTCGCAATGGATCTCTAATTGTTAGCTTCCCTTCTGTCTCTTTCCCAGTCCAACCAGTGCTACTAGCACAGGCACATACATGCATGGATTTTGCACACACTGATTTCCCAGCCTGAGCTGTTCTGCCAACACTTCAAAATCAGATGGTTTTGATCTATGGGCCTAGGGGTAAACCAGGGCCGGCAGACAAATATTACTGTGTGGCAGTTTTCAGCTCAGTAAGAGAAATGATTGTTAAGATTCTTTGGCTCAGGAATATTGCAGAAGGGATTTCTACACTCACGAGAAGTTAGACTAGGCCAATGTTCCCAAGTCTGGCTGTACGTCAGTTTATTTCCATGCAGATCCTAAAGACCATAAAAGACCTGCTATGTGAGATTTCAGAGTGGAGGACAGGAATCTGAATTCTCAGCAAGTTGAGTAAGTTATTTGGTGCAGTTGATTATTTGACCTCTAAAGGGAAAATCACATATATGCGTTTCATAATGATGATTCTGAGAGGTCCAGTTACTGTTCAAAATGTTACAGAGATTAAAATGGCAAATTTCAGCTTCTCATTCCTCAATCCAAAGTCAGGATCATGCTGTTGCTTGGATTCAAGAATGCTTTTGCTACTGAGGATTACTTCTTGCTTGTGTGGCAGACGGAAGGTCAAGTGCACCAAGAAGGCTTTTCCAAAGGCTGCATTACTGGAGTGTTTCAGGGTGAATTCCTGGGGCACTAGCATGGCCGAGTCTTGTGAGCACACTCTTAGTCTAGCTTGCCTCTGCAGAGGGCCAGGGAACAGCTGTGAACATCTGCTTTCTTTTGTGACCTGGAGAGACCTGAGGTGATTCTATGATGTCAGGCCAGAAGCCAGTTTATGACTAAAGGCCTGTTGTGTCTGTGCAGGAGACCAGACCTTACCTCCTTTGGGAGGTCAGCTTGCTTTCTTCTGTATCAGTAAAGGCCCTCAGTTTCCTTTTCTTTAAAGAAAAAGTTTGAATTTTCATCAATGAATACTTGAGATGAGCATCTTTCTGTATTTATTCATGTAATGCATAAATATGTCACATATATGAAATTAAATATAAGTATATATAATATGTTTGATTGTCTTCCATTTTTTCAATGTCTATTTTTGTATATATATCTACCTGTCTATTTGTGCACAATGCCTGACTTTTATTTGTATTCCTAACTTTTCTATCAGGGTCATGCACCCTCTTTTTAAATATAGTACCTTTATATTTTAAAAGAGGCCGATAATAATCAACATATCTAAAATTGCTCACAGTAGAGCAATTTTACTTACTAGTGTTAACTTCATCTCATGATCCACTGATAAGATACAAATAAATATATGCAGATAAACTAGAACACATCTCATTCATGCTGGATTAAAAGAGACAATCTCTTACTGAATGAGCCCAAATCAGTTGCTGCAATAGCTGGGTTAACCTACATGTTGGAACAGGAACAAGACAGGCAGAGGAAGCATCCAAGAGCTTAGATGTCCCCAAAGCACTTCATGGGAGTGAGTGTACATTCAGAACTCAACAATCCCACAATAGCTGCTCAGAACCATCTAGACCATGAAATCTACACTCCAGTAATCCAGGGCTTTGGTGGGTTTTTGTATTAATTTGGAGGTAAAATAAGGATTTTCTAATATCAAAGCAGTACATCAAGGGAATTAGACAGTCTCTGGTACTTTTGAAAGAACAAAAGCATGTGCAGGGGCTGCTGGTATTCTGTCTGCAGTATAGCGACAATGTGTTTCTCTCCCCCACACATATATCAAAGGGTTCTTCTGGTACCTCTGAGTCCTCATTGAGAGCAGACAGTACTGTAGTCCCTCCCCTCCTCGTTCCCACAAAGGTATAGCAGTGTCACAGGGACTAGGCAATCTGACATTGTCAAAGGTATCACTGATAGACAAGGAGTCAGAATAGTAGAAACTCTTTTCCAGCTGTCTTTGAGGCTCCTTTGTCAGCTTTGCAAACCACTCCTTTATCCCAGGGGAATGCCCAGCCCCCAAGGGACACATCACCCCACTCTTCAGGGAAATCATGTTTGTATTTGTCATTAGTTCCATCAGCCCTTCCTGAGAGTCATATTGCATGGTGGTTAACGGGATCTGCACCAAGAGCCTGGCACTTCTGACTGCCAACAAGTGGAGAGCACTGGGGTGTATGTGTGCAGATGGGGCCAGTATACAGGCCACTGGCTTGGGCCACCTTCTCTTTAAATCTTTCATGATAGGGTGCCTGAGTTCTCACCATTATAATTTCTTTTTTTTTTTTCAGTTAAATTACTTCATAAAGCTACTGTTCAACTGGAAGGAGAAAAGAATAAGCACAGTAAATCCATGAACAGTTGTTCAGTCGCAGTTAGTTTATCAGATTAAGTGGATCCAGCAGAGACTAAGGATAGGAAATCTTTGTTAGGAGGGGCTCAGGACCATGCTTGTTGCAGAACAAGGGCACAAGACAACTAGCTGTGGGAGGGCTGGAGGGAGTAGAATCAATTGACTATGCAGTCTCCAGAACTATTTTCATAACATGATGTTACAGTGGACCCTACATGCAGTTTTCAGCTATTAAAATGAGGTAGAGGAAGTATAAGAATTGGCCTAGCCGCAGCACCAAATCACCCTGGAAAACAATTTGTTTTCATCACCAGAAATCATGTGTTGATTGTTAGACCCAGTATCTGAACAAAAGAGTATGACAGATTCAGTCTCTGCCTCCCCCAAAGTTTGCCAGTCTAAGAGAGAGAGAGACACAGAAGTAGGACACAAAGAGCAGGAAAAAAACAACAACAAGGAAATGTGAATGGATGGTGAGATATTTATAGCATGTGTAACTCTGAAATGCACAGCTGCCATCCTGGGCACAGCTGGGAAACAACAATGGGCAGACCCGTCCATCAATCCATCCTTCCTGCAGTCCTCAGCACTGAGTGCCAGTTGTGTGCCAAACCCTGCAGTAGGAGTTTTGAGGCATACTGAGATGAAAAATAGTTCCTTACTCCCAACGAGGTTACCATCT
Source organism: Ictidomys tridecemlineatus (assembly GCF_052094955.1). NCBI lineage: Eukaryota > Metazoa > Chordata > Mammalia > Rodentia > Sciuridae > Ictidomys > Ictidomys tridecemlineatus. Next base: position 117,106,141 of record NC_135482.1, read on the forward strand.
GAGGGGACTTAATGCATGGTAAGGGGACTTAATGCATGGTAAGAGGTCAGCAGGCCACCATTAGAATTAAATTTCACAGTGCCACTCTGAGCCACTATTTCCTCTTCTGTAATAAGGAGTACTATCATTGACCATTCAGAGTTATATATACACTGAAGAAGCTAATGAAATGTTCTAATACAATGAAGGACTCCATAAATGTTCATTTCCCTCTTTTTTTCCATGGATTACTATGACACGAGGCAGAAAGTGGTATGTTACAAAGTATTCTGAGTTCAGAGATGCAGTTATTTATAGCTCAGAAAAGAGTTCATGGGAGAGGTGGCATTTGAACTTAACCTTGCAGAAGAACAGATTTGGATATGTAAAAACTGGAGATGATGTGTCTCTGAGGGAACTACATGGGCCAAAGTCCGGGGGGCAGGTTACTGCTGGCATTGATAAGAAATACCAGAAGATAATAAGGGGTCAGGTTGCTGAGAGCTTTGCCTGCTAGGCTAAGGATGAACTTCAGGTTTCTGAGCAGGAAGGTGCGACTGGTAATCTTCCATTGAAGATGGATTCTGAGCAATTGTAGAGGTTAGAGTATGACAATAGCTAATGATGTTCTAAATTGTAGGGGTGAAAAGGCTGGGGTGAGGGAAGAAGCAGGATGTCTGTGTGAAGAGCACAGAGGAACCCACATCCATGGCACTATTGGCTAATGGCCTCCCTGACTGGAAGGATGGCAGCCCCTCCAGCAGACACAGGAAAAACACAGATGCCAGAGAAGATAAAGGTGAAGGTGCTGGAGTATACTCGGAACTGTTTTAGTCTTGGTGTGCTGCTATGCATTCACATCTGAGACTGGGTAATTTATAATGAATAGAAATTTATTTGGCTCATGGTTTTGGAAGCTAGGAAATCAAAAATGGAGGGACTGCGTCTGGTGAGGGCCTTCTTGCTGAATCCTAATATTGTGGAAGTTATCATAGGATCAAGAGAGAGAAAGGCTAAACATTCTTTCATCAGGAACCCACCACCATCTCTCAGTACTGGTGCATTGAGGACCAAGTTTCCAACGCAATCATTTTGGGAAATAAATATAAATCACAGCATGAACTATTCATACTGCTGGGAAGAAAGGACCTGAAAACAACTAAGAAATTAACTGGAGCTCAGAGGATAGCGCTCATGTAGAAAATTTTGTAACTGACCAACATCAAGGTCTATGGAAAAGAGGAAAGACAAAAAAAAGGAGTCTGAAGACAGAGCTCTTGGGACATTGTGAGAGTAGAGGAGGAAGAAATGGGAGAGGAGAGGATGAGGGAGAAAAGTGTGATCAAAGAGACAGGAGGACAGGAGAGTGCAATATTGTGGAAGCCAAAGAAGGGGGAGCTCCAGGCAAAAGGGGGAGGTGACTAGTGATCAACAATGCAGAAAGGTTACAGAAAAGGAGGAACGGAATATAGTTTTGCCACTCAAAGCTCATCAATGATATCTCTCTTACATGCTTGTTCACTTTCATCCATGGAAGTTTCCACTTTTAGATTTTACATAGATTCTTTTTGTAACAGCAACAATAATAATGAAGTAACCAGTGATTTTAAAGAGGTCAGAATAAGATTGTACATGGCTAAGTTGTGCAATCTTATTAGAAGGTTAGAAAATATAAGCAATGGTTATAAATGGCTCTTGAAGATATTTTACAAAAGAAGAGGAGAGAGAGTTCAAGTAAAGGCAGAAGCAAGGAAGGTTTTAGTCAGCCATATGCTGGAAATGAAATTCTGTGAATGACTCAGAAATTGGCAAATGCTAACCATCAGCCACCTCCCCTCACACCCTGCCAGTTGCTATGCTCTTGAGCACACCACTGCTTCCAGGCTGGGCAGAGGAATGCAGTGGAGAGGAGAGACTGAAAGCAGTTAAAGTAGAGGGACCTGCGAATGGCAGAGGAGAAGGGAAGCTCTTCTAGGTTAGGGAAGTCTAAGTGTCACTGTGCCATATGGGGATACCGAGTTGTTAGAGAATGAGGGATCATGAGGACAGGATGTGGGAGAATCATTACATGGACTCAACTGGAAGAGTTAGTAACTCCGTTGGATATCACTTCCTACCTCAGCTACAGAAAGAAATTTGGTCAAAACTAAAGAAAATTATATTTGGGAATAAACACATTTTAACCTTTATTGAGGTATAACTGACATGTATGGTAAAAAGCTAAGATATTTACTATGTACAGTTTAATATGATGGGTGATAAGTATCCATGAAACCATCAAGCCATCATCACAGTCAATGACACAGACTCATTCATCACCTCCAGAGGTTTCCTCCTGCCCTCCTTTTTTATCCACTGTGATAAGAGTACTTAATACAAGATCTACTCTTTAAGCAAATTTTTAAATATGCAATCCAGAATTGCTAATTGTAGGCCATATCCTCTTCAATAACTCTCTAGATCTTATTTATTTTAAATAACTAAAACTCTGTACCCTTGGATAAACATCTCCCCATTTCTCCCTCTCCCCAGCCCCTGGAAACCAATTTGCTACCCACTTCTTCTTCTATGTGTTTGACTATTTTAAATTCATCACATAAGTGAGAATATGCAGTATTTATTTTTTGTGCTTAACTTATTTTACTTAGCATAATTTCCTGAAAGACCATCCATGATGTCTCAAAAGGTAGGATTTCCTTCTTTTTCAAGGTTGAGTTATATTCCATAGTGTGTATATACCACATTTTCTTAATCATCAGTCCATGGACACTTGGGCTGACTGCACATCCTGGCTATTGTGAACAGTGCTGCAATAAATACAGAAATGCAGATGTCTCTTTCACATACTGATTTTATTTTCTCTGGATAAATACCCAGAAATAGGATTACTAAACCAAATGGTAGTTGTTTTTTTTTTGAGGAAAATTCATGTTAATTCATGCATAAATTGGCTGCACCAATTTATATTCCCACCAACAGTATTCAAATATTCCTTTTTTTAACATCCTCATGAACACTTGTCATTTAAAAAAACTGATTAATAGCCATCCTAATATACTCAAGGTGATATCTCACTGTGGTTTTGATTTGCATTTTCTTGATTATCAGTAGGATCAAGCACCTTTCCATTTACCTGCCAAATATTAATGTTTTTTCAGGAGAAATGTCTATTCAGGCAGGTGCTTTGCCTAAATCAGATTGTTTTGCCATTGAATTATAGAAGTTACTTACATAATTTGTGGATAACTTTTTTCAGATATTTCATCAAGAAATATCTTCTCTCATTCCACAGGTTGCTTTTTAAATTTGCTAATGATTTCTTTTGCTATGCAGAAACTTTTAAGCTTGATGTAATCCTACTTGTCTATTTTTGCTTCTGTTTGTTACCTGTTTTGATGTTATTCAGTCTAAGGTCTAGAAGCCTTTCCCCTATGTTTTATTCTAAGAGGAGGGAAAAATAGTTTCAAATGTAGCTAAACAGCCTAACCTTCATTATGGTATAGTATATCTTTGATTTATACTTAATGCCTTAGAAGTTTCTTCATTATCAATAAAGTTTATAGTAAAAAATCCAAGAGTTGTAAAACAGCCAAATCCTATTAATAAAGAATATATTTTAGTCATCCACAATACTATAGTATAGATTTGGAGAGCCCCCCACCAAGGCCTATGTGTTAAAAGCTTCATCTCCAATTTGGTTTTATTGGCAGGTGGTAGAACCTGTAAGAGGTGATAACAGAAGGTTATAGGTCACTGTGGGTATGTCCTTGAAGGGAACAGTAGGACTTTGGCCCCTTCCTCTCTCTTTTTGCTTCCCAGATGCCACAAGGTGAGCAGCTTGCTCTGCAACTACATGCTTGTAATTATAATGCTGTGTGCCACCAAAGGCCCAAAGCAACAGGACCAACTGGTCTCAAAACTGTGAGACAATACAACCTTTCCTCTTTTTCATTTGATTATCTCAGGTATTTTGTTACAGTAACAGAAAGCTGACTACCACAAATAATAAGAAGAACTGGACAAGAGGGCACAAGAGTTTGAACAAATATGATACTCTAATGTTACACACTGTGTATTTTCTTACATAGGATAAAGTGAACAAACTAAAGCAACATAATCATAATCTTCAGAATAAGAGGCTAAGATATGAAGTTTTGTTTGAGAGAGGCTATAAACCTAAAATCATATTTGAAGTTTCTTTTCTAAAATAACATGTTTGAGATTTGCTCTTTCTTGATATTATTATGATACACTTCTTGTCTTTCAGGATTTTAATTTAATCTTAAAAACAGTTACAACAAATATCCAGTTTTCCCCAAAGGTATTTAAACTTCATTATCAGTTTTAGAGTCTTCTATGTAAATTAACAAATGTGCACAAAAAAAGAAAGTATAAGGAAGGCTGAGAAAGAAGGGCAAAAACAAATATGTTTGGCCAATTCTGGGGCCTGAAATGAGTTTGATTTAAGAGTGTTCTGTAATTACCCACTCATATCTCTGAGGTCCCCTTCAGAGGCTCCTGGAAACAAAGGAATTTCACAGTATTTCAGGGATGACTGTAGGAGAGAGCTACCAGCTGGTCCTACATTTAAGGCAGAAGTCCTGCAGGCTCCTTTTGCAAATGTCAGGAATGTAAGACCTACTCCCAGATGAATATCTCAGGAAGGATAATCTAAGGGCAGCTGAGGACACTTGGTTCCATTCCCTTTGCATCAATAGCATCTCTAACTAATGCACTTGGCCTTCTGTTACTGAGTTTTCTAGCAAGGAATTCTTTGCAACTCTATGATACATCAACTGATTCTCAAATAAAAACTGATTTTTCTTTCCTTTGAGGACAAATACTGTCATCCATGGACAGAAAGAGAGATTAGAGTTCCCAAAGTAATTCAGTGTCCAGAATCTCGGACTCAAAGGTCAGAGAAGAGTTAATCTTTTTTTATTGAAATTTTAAATTAAGGAGCCATTCGCCACCATAGCTCAATGTAAAGTAACTTGGAAATGTGACATACTGTGAAAAGAAGGTAAAATGACATTGAAAAAAAAGGAATAATACCCATATCAGAATATATTTTTAAAAATGTGGGGTGGATCATAAGAATTTCTGTTAATCCCTGTCCCTATCCACAGGGAGGAGAAAGGAAGGATAACATGGTATCTGGCCTGATTGGCAGCCTTATTTTTTTAATATTTATTTTTTAGTTGTAAAAACACATTATGTTTATTTTATTTACATGTGGTACTGAGGATCAAACCCAGGGCCTCACACGTGCTAGGTGAGTGCTCTAGCGCTGAGCCACAACCCTGGCCCATTGGCAACCTTATTGTAGACTAATAATCTATTTGTAGACTAATAATTTGGTATTCAGTTCCCATGATTTGAATATATTGAGAATTTAGGAGAATTTCTAAATTTATTTAAAAAAGAACAGCAATAAAAGTCATGGCTAAGGGGCTGGGGATGTGGATCAAGCAGTAGCGCGCTTGCCTGGCATGCGTGCGGCCTGGGTTCAATTCTCAGCACCACATACAAAGATGTTGTGTCCGCCGAAAACTAAACAATAAATATTAAATCTCTCTCTCTCTCTCTCTCTCTCTCTCTCTCTCTCTCTCTCTCTCTCTCTTAAAAAAAAAGAAAAAAGAAAAAAAATGTCATGGCTAAGATATGCTGAGATGGCCAGGCATGGGGCACATGCTTGGGATCCCAGCAGCTCGGGAGGCTGAGGCAGGAGGGTTATGAGTTCAAAGCCAGCCTCAGCAAAGGCAAGGTGCTAAACAACTCAGTGAGACTCTGTCTCTAAATAAAATACAAAATAGGGCTGGGGATGTGGCTCAGTGATCAAGCACCCCTGAGTTCAATTCCTGATAACCCCCCCAAAAAAGATATGATAATATGTTACAATGTGCCAGGCACTGTGCAAAGAACTCTCTATATATGATCTTATCATTTATAGAACCACACAATTATTTACACCATTACCATCACTGATCCAATATTTTAGATATTGAACTTGATAAAGAAGTTTTTATCAAGTTCAAAATCAAGTTTTTCTTTTTAAAGAAGTTCAGAACTTTCTAAGGAAAGTGGCTATTAAGTGGCAGAACTGGATTTTGAGCCTAGGGTTTATCTGGCTGCAAACCCTACTCATCTGATCACTGACTGAGACAATAAAAATGACTGAGACCCTGAGATTTAAAAAAAAAAAAAGATGAATCTAGAGACACATGACAAAATAGAGATCTTTTTTTAAAAAAAAAATGTAGTTGTAGATAGACAGCATAACTTTATTTTATTTGTTTATTTTTATGTGGTGCTAAGGATCAAGCCCAGTGCCTCATATGTGCTAGGCAAGAGCTCTGCCACTGAGCTACATCCCCAGTCCACAAAAAGAGAACTTTACAAACAAGCTTTCAAAGCCCCATTCATAAAGGAGTTCTGTATAACTCCTGACAAGCACTTCTTTCTCTCTGAGCCTTGATTTCCTTGTTTGTGTGTGAGGAAGGGTAACTAATAATACTCACCCCCAAAGTTGTTATGAGGATTAAGCCAAGCGGCAAATATAGTCCTCTGTTCCCATGATTATGTGCGTCGAGAAAGCTCCTTGGGTCCTCACAGCAGCCCTGGGGTAAATGGAGGCACTACTGTAAATGCCTTGGAGAAATCCAGATGAAAGAGGATCTCTTCCAAAACCTCTTTAAGGGAGTCCAAAATCAACCCACAATTTTAATTTAATCAATAAATACAGATACAACAATTGTTTTAGTTTCCTCAGCTTCTGGAGCAAAGCACTTGGTGACTTTAACGAACACAGATCTTTTTTTCTGAGGATTCTGCAGGCCAGAAGTGTGAAATCAGTTTTTCTGGCCTGAAATCAAGAAGCTGGCAGAGCTGAGTTCTCTCTGAGGCTCCAACTAAGAATCATGTGTTAGGTGGAATGCAGCTGGCATGCCTTGGCTTGTGGCTCCATCCCTCCAGCCTCTGCCTCTGTGGTCCTATGGTCTTCTCCTCTTTGTGTTAAATCTCCCTCTCTCTCCTATGAGGATACATGTAATGGCATTTTGGGCCCATACAGAGAATCCAGGCTAGTCTCTCCAACTCAAGAGCCTCAACTTTATCATATCTATAAGGATCCTTTTTTTTTAACCTATGGTAACATTTATATGGTAACATTATAGGATTAAGGCCTGGTATCTTTGGGGGCCATGGTCAGTCTTTAAACTAGTATGATATACATATAGTCTCTCCTGGAACAAAGTCCAGCAGAACCCAGGTGTTTGGGGAATTACACCCTAGAGTCAGGCTATTTATTCCTGGTACTGCAGGCGCTTCAAGCTGAACTGAAGAAATAAAATAGTTCTGGAAAAATGCTGTGGAAAGCTATAATGAAGTGCTAGAAATTAAGTCCAAACTGTATTCAAAAGTATGGAGAGGAAGCAAAGAGGAAAAACAAATATCATGACACACAGTGGGAACAGTCAAAGGTTGAATGGGGAGGACTAGTCTCAAGCTAAACTTAGAAGGGTCAGATGTCAACTGCTCAAGAGGAATGGAAAAAATATTCTAATTAGGAGGATTAGCAAGGACAGAAGTCAGACAGGAAATAGAACAATCCAGCAAAAGACAGTGAGCAGTGAGGGAAGACTCAGTAGCTAATGGGAAACCCATTGCTAGAAAGCCTTGAACACAGAGATAAATTGTTTAGATTTGAAGCAAAAGGCACTAGGGATCCATGGCAAGTTCTTGAGGAGAGGAAGGCTGTCATTATGCTATGTAGGGTAGCTGGAGACATGAGTCTGGAAAGCCAACAGGAAAATTTTGACACAATTCAAATTCAAATTTGAGTAGTAGAGATGGAAATAATGGGAAGGTTAGAATCTGAGAGACCATTCACAGAATGTGTCAGAATAAAAGTTTAACAGAGATGGAGGAATACTAGGGCATCCAGGGAAGGAAGGTGAGAAATGAGCCCATTATGTCAAGGAAGAGCCTGCAATTTCTCCTTCTAGTTACTCTCTCCCCATCACCAGACTCTGGGGATCATAGTGTAACATGATGAATACCATGTATCCTGCCAATTATGGCCAGCTTATCAACATTTTTAAAGTTATGGTGTTTTTTCAGGTAATGACTTGAAAATTTCCACTAATTCATAAAACACTACATCATATAATAAAAATGAGTCACAGGCTGTTTGAGTTCAAAGTGCCTCTCCACTACTCATTCTCTTATTTGCTCATTCATTCATTTAACTAGTAGTTGTTCCCACTACTGTTCTAGGAGCTACCTATGTAATGTGAAAAGTCCTGGTCCTGCCCTTAACTTCAAAGTGTTTGTAGTCCAGTGAAGAGAAAGGTAGGCAATTCTACTATGGTAAGATCATTACTTTAAGGAAAGTATGAGAGAGCATAGGAATGTAGCAGAAGGGTCCCTTCAGCATGCCCAGAAGAGCCAGGAAGAGCTTAACAAGGAGACAAGTTTGGCTATGCCTGAGACTTGAAAAATAAGTAGGAGTTATCCAGACAGCAGTGGGGATGATTCCTTCCAAGAAGAGATGAACACATGTGCAGGCAGGAATGGAAGAGCCAGACAAGACTGGGGAAGTACAATAGACAGGGATTGTTGAAGGCCACCTGCCCCGACCCCAGGGCAGTGAGCTGGGGCTGGAGAATGGAGATCACGAAACTGCATGCAAGTAGTGGCCCCCTACACCATAGCTCCCTCCTGCTCTGAAGTTCTGTTACCCATGTAACAGATGTGCTCAACTCTTTAGTTCAATTCTGTTAAACAAATACCTATCAAGAAAGCTTTGGGCACAATCTTTGACCTTGGAAGAAAGTCTGAAAATAAAATCTTTCTCCTTCAAGTAACCATCAGCCACTGATAATTCTATCAGGTGGTAAACGTCCTAGGAAATGACTCTGAAACCTCCTGGGCAGGAATCTTTTCCAGGCTCTGTCCCTGAATAGTCTCCTGTTTTTCCTTCTCCAAGGTATTAGCAAAACTTCTCACCAAGATTCATGTGGATCTAAGATTCCCCACACTTAATTATGCAGAAACAATGAGCACCCCACTTCCTTAGGGTTCTGTGATACCCTTCCAAATATCACAGAACCCTCAGCTGCCAGCAGCATCCTCTCTCCTTGCTGCTCCTTTCAGCCCGTTACTCTTCTCCTGTTATGTACAAACTTCTTTGAAGTCCAGGCCATGCTCACCATACATACCAATATGGGTGACATCTGGTCTTGTCCACCCTTTCTCTTCCCCATTCCCTGAAGATTTGCTTACTACCCACATCATCCTGGGGGCTTTCACACTCATAAAAAGATGCAAGTAACATTTTGGTATAGGCACCTTGACCTTCCCTCCTCTTCATTTAGGTCTCCCATTCACATCACCAGAGTTTGGATCTTGGTGTCACCCAGATCTGTCTTCCCTTTGAAGTCCTATCATCCTTGAGTACCCTACTCTTGACCATAACCTTCTATCATCCTGCTATTCAATGAATTTGCTCATCAAACTCATGGAGGGGCCCCCTCAACCTCTGAGCTCTGTTTTTCTTCCATTAATCCTACCACCTTGGTTCTGTTTTTTCTCCATCTGGCTTGTGCTTGTGGTTCCTCACTTTCTCTGCTCTGTTAATAAATTTGAAAGGGTCCTCACCAACTTGCATTTCTACCACATTCTCCTATTACATCCAAATCTCAGATGAATCCAGTGACCTGTTCTCCTGGCTGCCACACTTAAGCAACTCAATCCTAATGCAGAGAAATCACACATGCATTCTAGACAGATGACACTGCAAATATGTGAAGTCCAACCCTCAATACCTTTGTCAATCACAGATTAATTAGCTCCCTTTCCAATACCTTGCAATGGCTCTTCCTACTCTCCCTTCTTTTCTCAAACCCATTAAGACATTTAGTCTTCGGTCATGAACTCTCTCAGTTTTCTGTTCTCATACCTTCAGAATTACCTGGATCTGTACTTTCCCCTATTTCCTTCCTTCATTCCCAAAGGAAAAGGTGTCCTCTTCTTATTTCTACCTTTTCTGTCATCTCCATGACTAGTGCTTTCAAACATTGGGCCACTTGTGTACAGTTTCAATAATTTTTATTTTATTGGCTTTTCTCAATAGCCTATAAAATATGTAGTCTCATCAGTTTTCAAAAACAAATACTTTGATTTTATATTCTTCCTCCCTATTCACTACCTCTCTTTCTCTGCCACTTTACTGCCAAACTACCTGCCCACTTTCTCCATTTCCCTCCATCTCACTCATTCCTTGGCCCTCTGTAATCAAGCTCTGCTATCATAGGCAACTACTTTGGCACATAACAACAACCATCTCACATTTTGCAATTTGTGGATTCTTTCTTATTTCATCATGTTTTACTTTGATGTGGCATTTGACAGTGTTGATTATATCTTTCTCTAAAATCTTTCTTGTTCCTTATCTTCTCTGATTCTACACTACACTACACTCTCCTGCTTCAATTCCACATTGTTGAACACCTTTTCTCAGCTTCTTTCAAGACCTCGTACTGCTGCCCATCCCTTTCATACATATGTGCCTTCCCTGCCACCTTGTGTGAACGCCCTGGGAAATCTCATTCATCACTTGGCTTTGATGCTACCAGGAAGTGGATTACTGTGAACCATACATCTACTCTCTTCTGAATCTTACTGGTGGGTATTCAATTTCCTTTTAAACATTTTACTAGAATATTCCATCACATAAAACTCAACATTTCTCTGACTGAAGCTATCATTCTCTCCCAAACTCATTCTTCCTTTGCATTCCTAAGCTTGATTAAGAAGACCACCAAGGTTGGGATTGTGGCTCAGTGATAGAGCGCTCGCCTAGCATGGGCAGGACCCGGGTTCAATCCTCAGCACCACATAAAAATAAAGGCATTGTGTTGTGTCCATCTACACCTAAAAAATAAGCATTAAAAAGAATATTAACATTGACAACACTATTATAATTAATTCTTAAAAAAAAGAAGACCACCAGCCATCCAGTCACCCAAACTAGAATCCATGCAGTCACCTTTGACTCTTCATCATTCTCCCTTGCAGCATCCTCAAGGATGCTGCCCAGTTCTCAGTTCTACTACCTTAATAGCTCTCATAAACTTCCTCTCTACATCCTTCTACATCCCTCTACTCAAGAACAAAATCATGGCTTACCTGAATGAGTGCAGTCTTCTTTTAGTCGGGCTCTTGGCTTTCAAACTAGCTGTCACCACCCTCTAATCTGTCTTTCTCTCTGCTTTCAGAGTAATATGTACGAGGCACAAAGCTGGGTATGTTTGTTATAGCTTAAAACTATTCAATAGATTTTCTTTGTGGGATAAATTGTGAGCACCTATGTGGGAAGCCACCAAGTCATGTGACCAGCGTTCTCCTCTCCTGATGGGTTTGAGGCACTATCAGTCATCCCCAATGATGGGGCTACTTTTAAGTGGCTGTAGATGGTAGCCCCCATCTTGAGAGTAGTAAAATTGCAGCCAAATGTGTCTTCATGCATGGGCGTGCCTTCCTACATCCCCAGGGATCGAGTTATTACCTTACCTGTCCTTGTAACCCTGCCCCTCTTGACCTTTTTTGGATGGAAATTTCTAAGAACCAGAGTCCCCACAATAAAAGACCACTCCAAAACAACCTAGCGCTCTCTCGCCAGCCTCTGTGATATTCCCTGCTCTCCCATTTGAGGAGCTTGAGGCCGGGGACAGAGGAGCCGTCCCAGGGCTTGAATTTAAAGGTAAATTGTTGTCTGTGTTTTATTTGATACCTTAGGAAATTCACTCAAGCGACCTCTAGTTTAGCTGCCTGCACTGGCTGTGGGCTGTACACCTGGGTATGCATTATGCAACCCTCCACAACACATGTGCCTACGTGTGCTACCATGCACACTTTTATCTTCAGATATATTCTTCCAGGTATACTGAGTTTCAACCTACCACTTGTGTTTCCTGGAATCTAATGGATTATTTCCAGCATAGAAGGTTTTCTTTTGTTGCCTAGAATTGCTTCTCTCACCTTAATTACCTGGCAAATCATTATCTATCTTTCAAGATTTGGCTCAAGAACCATCTACTTGGCTCTCCCACCACTGGTTAGAATTAACCTCTCTATCCTGAGCCCAGATCTCTGTTGTAGCACTTTCAATGCTTGATTGCCATTGTTTTGGTATGTTTTTATTGTGATCACTGTGGGCAGAAGCCAGGACTGATTCCTCTTGCTATTCCCATAACAGTGTCTTGCAGGCAGAAATTGTCAATATCTTCTGTCAGCTGTTTTGAAATAATGTCATAAAATGAAACTCAGTTTTGACAAGTGTATGTGTATATAACTGTATACCATCACCATAGTTATGATATAGAATATTTCCATCATCAAAAAAAGTTCCCTGGGCTGGGGATGTGGCTCAAGTGGTAGCGTGCTCACCTGGCATGCGTGCGACCCGGGTTCGATCCTCAGCACCACATACAAACAAAGATATTGTGTCCGCCGAAAATGAAAAAAAATATTAAAAATTCTCTCTCTTTAAAAAAAATAAACAAACAAAGGTTCCCTTAGGACCCTCTGCATTTAATTCCCTCTTCCTACCCTGCGCCCTAACCCTTTGTAACTTCTGATTTACTTTCTATCAGTGCAGTTTGCCTTTTGTGGTATTTCATATACATGAAATCAAATAGTAGAGAGCCTTGGTGTCTGCTTTTCACTATATTAGTATAACAATTTGGCAATTCATCCACGCTGAAGCATAAACCTCTAGTTCATTCCTTTTTCTAAATCATATTCCATTATTTATCTTTTCACTACTTGATTAGAATTTGTGTCTAGTTTGGGGCTGTTATGAACAGAACTAAGACAGTTTGTAAGTAAATCATTATGGACATGTGGTAGAAGTGGAATTCCTGGGTCATATGGGAAGTGCCTATTGAATTTTCTAAGAAATGAGCCCAACTTTTTCCAGTTGACCATAGCATTTTTCATTCTGACCATCAATGCACAGGAAATTCAGATTCCATATACTTGTCAGTCACTTTAATCTTAGCTATTCCAGTAGATGTGCAATGGTATGTGACTGACTAATGATGGTGAACATCTTTTCATGTATTCATTTGCTGTACATATTTCTTTGTTAGTAAAGTATATTTTTAGTCTTTTGCTCATTTTTTAAAAGTTTAGTTTTTATATTGAATTGTAAGCATTCATTATATAATACAAATAAAATTCCTTTGTCAGATATGTGTTTTGTAAATACTTTCTCACAGTCCATGGCTTACATTTTGATATTTTAGCACTATTTGGGAAGAACAGAAGTTTTTAATTTTGGTAAAATCTAATTTACTAATTTTTGCACTTTGTATGCTACTTAATAAGTTATTTCTTAACCCAAGGTCTTACCCTAAGATTGTTCTGTTTTCTTCTAGTAGTTCTATAGTTACAGCTCTTTTATTTATGTCTTTGTTCCATTTGTTGAAAAAATTCTTTTGCCATTGAATTGCCTTAGCAACTTTGTCAAAAATCAATTGGTCATATCTATATGAACTGATTTTTAGATCTACTATTCTATTTTACTGAACCATATCTTGTCTTTGCTCTGATACCACACTATCTTGAGCTCTCTTGCTTTGCAATCAGGAAATATATTTCAAGTTTTTACAGCCTTATTAGAACTATTCTGCTATTCTAGGTCCTTTGAGTTTTCATGTAAATTATAGAATCATCTTGTTAATTTCTATAAAAAAGCTTCTGGGATCTTAATTGGGTTTGGTGTTACTTTTAATCTATAGATTAATTTGTAAATAATTGATACCATTTTTTAAATATGGAAATTCTTTTTACATATAAAGTACTTAAGTCCATTCAATTTGCATAGAATTTTATATTTTACAGAACAAACTCACATATGTTATCTCATTAGATCCACCTAACCACACTATATGGTAGAAGAGAAATGCCAGCCTCACGTTGCAAATCAGAAGTCTAATAGACTTCACTTAGGTCAACTAGTAAGCATATGGTGGTGCCACTTGGCTTGGCTTTTCCTTTCACTTCAGTAATTTTGATGCTTGGTCCTGTAAAAAATTGATCTGATGTATCTAAACCGTTGACAGTAGGCCACAGCAAAAAAAAGACCTGTGAATGCAGAAAACTCAATCCTTCAGAATTGCTGCCTTTACTTGGGTGAAGAGGAACCTGGAAACCCAGCTCTGAGATTTGCCTGCTCAGTAGCTCCAAGTTTCTTGTGCCAACCACCATTCCCTGCCCTAATCCCAGCTCTCTGGGGCGGGGGCTGAGGCAGGCAGATCACAAGTACAAGACCAGCCTGGGCAACTTAGCCAGTTCCTGTCTAGAGTCAAACAAATAACTAACTAACTAACAATAACAACAATAATCTACAGATGCCTAAGCCTCCTCCCCCAACAAGAATTGGATTCAATTGTTTGGGGCACCAGGATTTTATAAAAGTTTACCAAGTGACCCTAATACCCCACCAGGTTTGAAACCTATGATTCCAAGTTTCCAGGGACAGTCAGTAAGAACAGTCAGAGGAGAGATTTCTGAGAGCTGAGCAGAGAGAGAACTGCCTCTGGGTCAGAGATCCCTTGAATAGCAGAGGGAAGAAAGATGAGAGAACTAGATGAAAGGTCTTGTCAAATTCATGAAATCAGGAGGAGATGCTAAAAATTTCACAACTCTTTTCTCTGGGGATTGATCCCAAGCCCTTTCAAAATATCATTACCCTCACTGAAGAATAAGAAATTCAAGTCTCACAGAATCAGATAAATTCATAATAGGAAACAATGAGAGATTTGGTTGTTCAATTTTCTTATGTCAGAGATAAGAAAACTGAGGTCCTAGGAATTCATGACTGGTTAACACTGTGCAGTGAGGGTATGAAACTCAGGGCTGCTGGGTCCTTGGAAGGGTTCTTTCCACCCTTCTGTGGGCCTAACCATCTGCTTACTTTATTCTTTAAAGTAAAGCCACCTGGGATACAGGAGCCGATTTTCAAGTTTATGGGTCATTCAGGCCATAGCCTCCCAAGTCTTGCTGCAGCAGAATCATCCCCCCAAATTAAAAAGACAGATCCTGGGCTCACCTGAAAACCTAAATCACTGGGATGGAGACTAGGAATGATTCCTCCAGTTCACTTTGCTTTCCTCTTTCACTCTGCTACTTGATCTCTGGCCTGTTTTATTTTATTAAGTGTTTTGGACCTGCAGGGTCTGGAGAGGGCTGATACTGGAATCCATGGCAATTCCTAAATGGGTGAACATCTGTGACTTTTGTTTGTGGAAAATCCACACCTACCTGCAGAATTAGCGGGAAACAATACTAGATCTCCAGACGTATGCAACCAAGGATTTTTCTTACTTCCAAAAGATATGATGAAAATTTAAAATAGCAACTGAAAAAAAAAGCCACACACAAAAAAAAACAGATACTAGACCCGAGCTTTACAAAATGACCAGAAAAACAGAATTGATCCCAGCTTGGGTGAATCTGCAAAATGCTGAGGGTGGTCAGATACCACATAGAGGACTGGCATCTGGACTGGGCTGGATCCCCTCGCACCTTATGTCTCAATCCCTGCAGAGCCCCGCCCTAGTCTCCCACCCCAGAAGCCTGCAGGCCTTTTTCTGTTGGGAGCATCCACCCTGAGGCAGGTTGTGGAGGGCTGGAGCAGCACCAGGACTGTGACCTCAGCCTCTGCAGTTTACTGGGCATCCTAGGCTCTGTGCAGGGTTTCCAGACCAAGCTCAGGGATCCTGATCTTCAAAAGCAATCGCTTTAGATGATTCAGCGGGGTGGCACCAGTGCTGCAACCAGCAGCGCCCAGTACAGAGCACATATTCGGGACATATTGGTCACTATTACTGTGTATGGGGAGTAAGGGCAAGGGTCAGAGTTCTGGCCTTTCTTAGCCCCAAACCAGCCCTCCCATGTGGAGCCATGGGCTCTCTGCTTCCAGACCCCTGAGCTCCTCTGTACTCCACCCACCCACCCCCACCTCCCCCTATCTACCCCCATGTGGGGGTCTCACCAAACGTTTGGCCTTCCTTCTTTCATTAGTGGCCCTCAGCCCTTCTTTACATTGAATAATCTGGCTTGGTGTTTAAACCCACCAATGCTGGGGCCAACCACCTTGCTTCCTGAACTTTCTAAGAGGCATCTGGGTTAAGCCTACAATTTCTGGTAATTATGGGGAGGGCAGGGAGATGATGTGCCCTCAGCCTCTGGCCTCTGGGATCTTGCATCCATGCAGAGAAATGAAACTTCTCCCATATTCTCATTCATATTCATATTCTTTCTTTCTCTTTCTCCCCCCACCACCTCACACAAACACACATACACACACCCCACATCTGGGTCCTTAGGAACCCAGAGAAGAAATTTGATTCCCTCAATGCAACTAGAAAGTTGAGTATTGTAGCTCTTCTCTGGTTTTTGCCTCTCCCCTGATCAGGGTCACCTCCCTGGCCCATTGCTCAGCCACTTACTGGCTTACTGGCTTACTGGCACTTGTCTTTGTTTCAGTTCCCCCCAACCATTTCTGAAGTCAAATAAGACTCTTGCTCAGCCGTGAGAGGAGCACTAAAGCCAGCTTCTAAGGTAAACATTCACCTGGGTTCTCTTCTGGGGATTTTTAGGAGGCTCTTCCTGGGTCTCTCCCATGCTGGGTTCCCTGTTGGACTCTGGCAGCAGCTGAGAGAAGCCTACTCTAATTTGTGTTGCTACCAAGTAATGCAGCAGCGAAGTTACTGGGCACCCAGCTCCAAGGAGCCCCTTTGCCCCTGGTAGTACCAGGTCTGCTGAGCTGAGCCGTGAGATGGGCCAGTCCTAGCTCTTGGCCATCATCATGATGTCTTTGGAGATTGCCCTTGGAAATGACTGGCTAAGAGCCTCAGGGTTTGAATGTCATAGAAGAAAGAAATGATATCCTCTGAACACTGGGTTTGCACCTTCTACAGCATCCTCATTTGTTTTTGTCCCTCCATCTTAGGAAAAAGCAGCCTTGACTACTGCAATAGACTCAGTCTATAAGGGAGATAGGCAAGCATATAAACAATGTCAATCCAGCATATTGGTCCTGTAGCTAATGGGCTGCTGTCCTTCAAGGTGTGGTGGGGCAGAATGATTGGTGTCAGAGAAGTGGAGTAGCTTAAAGCTTATTTTAAGACAAAGAATGGATTGAGGGTATGGTTCACAGTCTTCATGCCTTGATATGTGTCAACAGTTCACCCTCCTCAGTGTGTTAGCTTTCCATCACTATAACAAAACACCTGAGATAATTGCCATATAAAGAAGAAAGATTGATTTTGGCTCACAGTTTTATAGGTTCTAGTCCATAATTAGTGCTTTATTTTGGGCTGATGGTAAGGCAGCCCATCATAGTGGGAGCATAACAAGGGGCAAAGAGAAAGAGACTGGGGTCCCATAATCCCCTTTGAGGCACACCTCAGATGACCTAAGGGTCTCCCACTAGACCCCACCACCTAAAGCTACCACCATTCTGCAGTAGTGCTACTCTAGGGACCAAACCTTTAACACATGTGCTTTTAAGGGGCATTCAAGTTCTAAACTGTAGCGCTCAGGCCCGCACTGTCCAGTCCATGTGTTACTTCCATGGGCCTATGCAAGCTGGCCTCCACGTCTTGTGCCATGTGGCAAAGGGCCCATTAGTGCATATGGAACAAGGCACCACCCCAACCACACCAGCTTGATACATTCTCTCCCAGCATGGAAGAATGTACCTCCTTGAAGTTGTTCATACCTGACTGCTCTGGGCCATGGCTTCTGCGGCCCCTCATTGATTTCCCCAGAACAGTGTGGCTCTTCCATCACTTTGGCCCCAGATCATTTGCCATTTTCCTGAACATATTCTGTGATATTTTCTTAAAATGCTGAGAGATCACTCTCTAGAACCTCTATCTGAGGCTCTGCCTTTGAAAGAGGGTATGAAAGTTTACGAATGTACTAACAGTGTGAATGGTGCCAGTTCCTGAGGCTTACCTCTACTTCTGATCCATCCCACTGATTTAATGTCCATAATGCTTTTTTTGTTGTTATTATTATGGTTGTATATGCACATGAAACCTACAATTGTAGGCATTTTAAGTGTATTGTTCAGGGGCATCAAGTATATTCACATTACTTTATGATCCTCAACACTACTATCTAGAACCTTTCAACACCCCACAGACTTTTCCATTAAACCATAACTGTTATAGCAACTACCATTCTACTTACTGTCTCTGTAAATTTCATTTAGAAAACACATTTTCATAATTAAAAATATGCTAGTCATAAATTAGTATAATTGGTGAGGAGAACTGAAGATTGAACCTAGGGGCACTCTACCACTGAGTTATATCCCCAGACCTTTTTAAAATTAGTTTTCTATTTTGAGAGACAAGGTCTTGCTGTTTCCATGGCTAATCTTGCACTTGCAATCCTCCTGCTTCAGTCTCCTGAATATCTGGGATTACAGGTGTATGCCTCTGTATATGGCTCCTAATTTCTTTTTTGCAAAGTTAATTCATAGAAATGCTACTGATTTTTGCAAGTTGATTTTGTGCCCTCCAACTTAATTCATTTACTAATTCAAACAGTTGGGTTTTTTGTTTTGTTTTGTTTTGCTTTTATGGAGTCTTCAGTAATTTCTAAATATAAGATCAGAGATAATTCAGCTTCATTTTAAATTTAGATATATTTAATTTTTTTCTCTTGTCTAATTTGTCAGGCTAGGATTCCTAGTGCTATGGTGAAAAGAAGTGGTGAGACTGGACATCCTTGTCATGTCCCTGATCTTAGAGGGAAAACATTCAAATTTTCACAGTTGAATATGATCTTAGCTCTGGCCTTTATGGGTTGAGCTACATTTCCTTTATATCTAAATTGTTGAGAGTTTTTCTTTTAATCATAAGACACTGAATTTTGTTGAATATCTTTTCATCATCTGTTGATATAATCAGATAGTTTTTGACTTTCATTCTCTTACTGTGGTGTATCACATATATTGATTTGCATATGTTATACCATACTTGCATGCCAATGATAAATTCCACCTAATCATGGTAAATGAACTTTTTAATAGGTTGTTGAATTTGGTTTGCCAGTATTTCATTGAGGATTGTTGCAAATATGTGAATCAGGGATATCAGCCTGCAATTTCCTTTTCTTTTGGTATCCTTGTCTGGTTTGCTTTACAAAATGATTTTTGTCATTTTCCCCTTTATTTGACTTCTTTGGAAAAGTTTGAGAAGGATTGGTTTTTTCTCTTAAGTATCTATTAGAATTCAGCAATGAAGTCATCAGGCCCTGGGCTTTTCTTTGATAGGTGACTTTTTTATTACTATTTCAATCTGCATGCTCATTATTGGTCTGTTCAGATTTTCTATTTCTTCATTATTTTGTCTTGGCAGGTTGTATCTAGGAATTTCTCTCTTCTAGTTTATCCAATTTGTTAGTGTATAAATCATAGTAGTCTCTTAGGACTTTTTTGCATTCATGTGGTATTGATTGTAAAGTATCTTTTTTTACTTTTTATTTTGAGTCTTCTCTTTCTTCTTAGTGTAGCTAAAGATGTGTTGATTTTGTTTATCTTTCCAAAAAACCTACTCTTGTTTCCACTGATCTTTTCTATTGTTTTTCTGGACTATATTTCATGTATTTCTGCTCTCATCTTTATTATTTTCTTTCTTCTACCTACTTTAGGCTTTTTTGCTCTTATTTTTCTAGTTCTTTAAGGTGTGATATTAGGTTATTTAGAATCTTTTTTAATGTAGGCATTTATTGCTATAAATTTTCCTCTTAAAATTGCTTTTCCTGTGTCCCATAAGTTTTGATATGTTGTGTTTCCATTTTTTATTTGTGTTGAAATACTTTTAATTTCCCTTTAATTTCTTCTTTGAAGAAATGCTTGTGAGCATGTTGTTTAATTTCCACATATTTGTGAATTTTCCAAAATTATTGTTATACTATTGTGGCTTGAAAAGATACTTAATATGATTTAATCTTCTTAAGTTTGTTAAGACTTATTTTGTGGTCTAACATATGAACTATTCGAGAGAATGTGTACTTTACACTGTTGCTATTATTGGATGGATTCTGGATTTATTTGTAAGGTCCATTTTGTCCAAAAGGCAGTTCATATCTAAAGCTTCTTATTGATTTTTTTTTGTCTTGATGAACTGTTTATTGTTGAAAGTGTGTCATTAAAGTTCTCTAATTTTTTTTAATGAACCAGGGCCTCACACAAGCTAGGTAAGCTGTCTACCACTGAGCTACATCTGAAATCTGAAATCTCCTTATTTTACAGTATTTCTGTCCCTTATCTGGTTAAATCTTGGGGAGTTCATCAGTGGGTATAGCAAATGCCTCTAGTATCAGGGTGGGGGTCTAGCTCTTTATGGCAGCTGAGCTAGAGCCTGGAGCATGATAATGCATAGTGAGAGCTTTCTCCAGGCCCAAAGTGTAAACCACCTTCCTATATGATGACTCCTGTGTCCAAACTGTGAGCAGACCCAGTGTAGCCATAAAGCCCCAGTCTGGATGCAGGCATTTGTGGGTGGGACACACTTCCAGGTTGGAAATTGTGAGGAGTGATTCCTTCCCCAAAGCAGTTCAACAATGACCATTTCTTGGGAAGAGAAAGGCTGTGGAGCTACATTTCCCTTTTTGAATAGTATGGTAACCTCAAGGGCAAGAGATATGAATGTACTCCACAAAAGAGGCCACTGGGAGCCACAGTGGTTCTTACCATGTGGCTGATACCAATAGCCTCCACCATTATTTTTCCTAGCTGTCTCCTGGTGTCTCTGCTAATTTAATTAGTAACCCTTTTATACGGCTATTCTCCATTTTGTGTTCTGTTGTATTACTGCAGATTCTTTAATGGGCCCCTAAAACCTCTCTGGATTATTTTGGCTGATAGAAGAATGAAGGTTGACTTCTCTTACTGTGCCATTTTGGATTTCTATACCCAGAAGCTCTGAGTACATTTTTTTTTTTTTTTGTGGTGCTGGGGTTCAAACCCAGGGCTTTGTGCATGCAAGGCAAGCACTCTACCAACTGAGCTATATCCCCAGCCCACTAAGTACAATTTTTAAATTCAGTATATTTCTTTTTGTGCAGGGAGAATACCATTATGATTAATTGGGGTTCAAATTTGATGTTCCCTATAAAAAATGATTGCAAAAATTCATATATCAAATCAGAAGAGCTATATAAAATCAAGCAGTGGATTGGGTTGGTCCTCAGGTATAGTTTGCCAGAGCTTGTACCAGGTGCTCAATAACAAACTGGTGAATGAATGGAATCAATTCTAGTCTCACCTACTCCTTGGTGACAATTTCAGCATAGAAATAAGCTTGGATTGAAAACAAACTGCTCTCATGGAAATGGCACATCAGTTTTACAGCAGCTTCTCCCATATCTGCCTCTTTTTACTTCAAGGACATACTCAGTGAGTGAAGCTTGGTTGGCCTTCAAGTGGAGTTAGGGAATCCTAGAGCATGATTCTGCATGATTTATTCCTCAGGGAGTCTTTGTGTACTGCTTAGAGTTCTCACTCTTTACTTCCAAACACAGCAAAAACAAACAAACAAAGCAAACACAGCACTTAAGTACAACTGTGTTAAAGATGGTGCCAAACAGGCCCAAATAGAGACAGAGAATAGGATGCTGTTATTATGCCTAACTAACAGCTGGCTTATCTCTTCCTTATATTCTTGACAATGATACATCTCAAACTCTCAAGGTGCTTAGAAATTACTAGAGGCTCTTGTTAAAAGTCAGAGTCAGATTCTGAGGTGGGATGGAGATTCTGCATTTTGAGTGACCTCCAGGTGGTAGGGATGCACTGGCCTGGGCAGTATGTTTTGAGAAGTATGCCCCTTCTCTACCTGGAGGCCCAGACAGTCAGGCCAGGTAGGCACTCTCTGAGGTGAAAATTCTTTAATTATCCAATGTATTAAAAAATAAAGGAATTATCCAATGTGTTAAATTATCCAATGTATTAAATTAATTATCCAATGTATTAAAAAATAAAGGAATGCCAAAAAGCAGTTACAAAAATATTGACATATTTTGAATGTTCACAGTTTAACAAATTGACTTATCTATCATGCCTGCACAGATATGATGTAATATAATTGTGCCTGTCACAGAATAATTATGACATTTATAAAAGTATATTAATTCCTAAAGCACTGTGGGTGTGTGATGTGGGAGTGGGACACAACTTTAAGTTTAAGCAATGGACATCTTTCCCTCTTGTTAATTTTCTCTGGGACTGAATGTATGATATTATTTTAAAATAATGTTGAAAAGTCTGAAATGGAAGTTCTTCATGCATAGGGTAGCCATTCTACCCCTGGCTCTAGTGCACTTGTACTAAGGAGTAGACCTCAGAGAGCAGGATCCCAGCCTAACATGCAGTGTCTGCTGTCCATCTTTGCTTGGGACTGCCTTTTTCCAGATCATTGTCACAAGGAATTTCTAATTCCCCCAGGAACCCTACTCTGTTTCATCCACAGAGGCTAAGGTGACCCTGTGGTCTCAACTAGACATTACATAAAAGGTAGAGATTAAAGTGGAGCAAATTGGGAAGTGAAGCTGGAGCTGAAGGAGCTGCAGGTATTTCCAGCTGGCCAGGCACTTTTCAGGGGATGGGGTTGGCCCTGGCCTTGGTAGAACTCTTTCAAGGAATCTCAGAAACTGAATCCAGTTACTCTGAGCCTGGGCATGTTTCTTGATTTGCTACTATTTACTTTGACGTATTATAGAAAGGGCTATCTTTGAATTATAAAAATTTTCATTTTAGGGGAGAAATTACAACAGCATATTTTACAAAAAGAAGTGAATTTAGCATTGGCTATAGTTCAGATGGGAGTCCCCAAAATGTTCATGTGCTGGAAGCATGGTCCCCAGTGTGGTAGTGTGAGGTAGGACCCTTAAGAGGTTAATGGGAGGTTATTAGGTCATTTGACTCCACCCTCACAAATGGATTAATGCTGTCTCATAAGAGTGAGTCAGGTTAGGTAGAAATGGATTAGTTCCCGTGAGAACAGGTTTTTATGAAAAGAGTGAGCCTGCCCCTCCCTGGTCTCTTGCTCCCTTGCTCTTACACATGCCCTTCTACAAGTGACTGTTTGCCTTTTCTGCCACGTTGTAATATAGCCAAGTGACCCTCACCAGGACATTGGCACCATTCTCTTAGACCTCCAGAACTGTGAACCTAATAAACCTCCTTTCTTTTTAAGTACCCATCCACAGGTATTTTTAATGGCAACACAACGCAGACCAAGACAGAATACTTAATTATTATTAGACTTGAAACACAGCCTGTCCCCCTACATACCCAATAAATGTGCATGCTTATTCTCACTGCATCCCAGGAACCTGACACCCTGTTTGGTGACCAGTAGGTCTCAGTGAATGAATGAAGTTTTAAGAGCAGTCCTTTAGACTCTTATTTCACAGCTGTGCCTGGAATTGCCTTTTGAGATCCTCAACTCATGGATTATGTCCCTTATTCCACTCAGCTTCACATCCTTGCTGGCAGAAACTCAGAACCCAGAATGCCAAGATCAACTCTCCTAGTGGTAACTTAACCTAGACATCTGTCTTCCTTCAAACACCTGGTACTGTTACCCCATTTACTGTCTATACTTGTTCCTTATGCAGATAGGAACAAATACAGACAGTAAATGGGGTAACCAATCCTTAGTGGATGCCAAAGCCCCAGGCTCTACAACCGGGAGAGCCAGGGCTGTGAACACTCACACTCTCCCAGGTCTCTCTTTTCCAGGTCACTACAGGCATTGTTCCTGGTGACCATCTTCTGTGGCCAGGATGATGACAGCTGCCTCAGGTGTTCCCCTTTAGAAGTGTTCTGAATCCTTTCTTTCTTGTTTATCCAATTTCCAGGGCAGGCTGAGCAAGTTCCTTAGAGAATAGGTTGGCATCACACCAAACCCTTTCAGCATTTAAAACCATTTTCTCCCAGGCTACAGCTCAATGGAGGCTCACCTGGCTGTGTGATTACCCTTTAGCCTCTGCTTCCTCCTGTCCCTGGGGCTGGAGAATAAATCAAGTGCTTCCTGGGGGACTGAGAAAGTGTGTTCTGTTTAAGGATAAGAGCATCATTTAGACATAATGAAAGATGCAGAAGAGACATTTGGCTTGGACTAAGACAAACCATTTCTAAACCAGTCATTGCTGTCTGAATGTGGTAGAATCTCTTTCCACCACAGGGACAAGGCTGGGATTGTGCAGCTCTTAAATAAATAAATGAGCTCAGAAATGAGTGTAAGAGGGCTTTCGAATAGTGAGTATGCTTGGAATGCACCACCAAGAAATAAATGTTACCTCTGTTTCCCTGAAGAGTGGGAGACTTTCATAAACTCTCAGGAGCCTGAAATAAACACAGAATTTAAAATAAGAAATAAAAATCACAAAAACAAAGGCATGTGAGCACATTTCTAATTGTCTAAAAGTCAATCTATTGATGTAATTTAATTTCCAACTGGTATATGATACATATCAATTAAGATTTCATTAAAGAATATTATCCCAGAGAAAAGAAACACAGCTGCAAATAATTAGTAAGCAGAGGAGGAAGTGAAGGGTGAAGGATCCCAAGCCCAGCTTGCCCAGTGCTTTCTGTTGCAAATAACCAAAAGTCAATCAAAATGGCTCAAAGTGTAAGGACTTTTACTTGCTTGTATAGCTTGAAAATCCAGAAGTGGGACAGGCTTCTAGAGTGTGGATCCATGCCAAAACCCCTAGTTTCCTGTGGTCTCTCTGCACCTCCACCCTCAAAATCAGTTTTATCCCAAAACTGCCACTCTCAGTTCCTCCTCCCTCATTCCTTTATTGACTTGATGGAAAACACAATTTTGCTAATTTGCCTGTGGATGTGAAAGTGCACTCTCCGAGGCAGGTGGGCCTAATCTGAATCTTGGCTCTGCCTGAGAGCTGTGCATCTTTGTCATCATGTGAAACTCTTAAGCACCAGGTTCCTCATCTGGAAAATGAAAATAATTGTAATAGCCTGAATCCTAAGATTGTTGTCAGTGTAAATGAGAGTGTGAGATGGTGGCTGGCATACAGTAGTCACTTGATAAATGCAAGGGTTCATTCTTGGTCTTCATGTAACTTACAGAAGTGTGCACAGTGTTAGACACCATGCTAGTTGAAGGAGATGAGAGTTATTGGGAATACAGAAAAGGAACTAGGCTGTTAGGACACCATGTAGTAGTATCCCACCCTTCATATCCTGTAAGACTAGACGTGGGATTGGCATCTGGTAGACAACAGAGATAAGCAGGAGAAATGGGGAAGAAGGCAACACTGGCCTCCAGCATCACTTGGGGGGTCTTAAACTCCTTTATTCAAAGCACATATTTGGTCTGATGTTTAGTTTCAATTAAAATACCCTAAGTATCTTAGTATAATGGGAAAAAAGTGGTCAACTTCTTTGAGAACCTGTGTGGTGTACAGCTGAATAAGAAGACAGGTGTGGGGGAAGTTATTTTCCTTGTTATTTAATTCTGGATGAAGTAAGGATAAATATTTCACTGTGCTTAGAAATTTTCAATGCTTTGAGTAGATGTCAAAAATTGAAATGGCTAAGGAACTTCCTCTGGGAAGAGAAAAAGCAATGGAAATCTATTTTTAAAAATCAAAAGTTAAGATAGTCCTTTCCCTATTGCCTGTCATTCTTCCTCTTATGTTCTGCTCACTTTGAGGGGCAGCCAATGAGAATCCGTAGTTTTAAGCATCATCTTTCTAAATCAATCCATTTAACAAATTTGATTTTACCATTTTCTGCCAGCCACTGTGCCTGGTGCCATTGGGGCATATATAAGGTAAGAAGGTCACAGAGTAGTGAGTAGATAACAGCAGGAGAAACAGGGAATTATGGATCCCACCGAGACCCTTTAGAAGGCTCAACTAACCCACAAAGATAGATATTGGAACTCTGTAAAGATACCTGTGTTAGCTGCAGATTTTACCTCGAAGACCCCTATTTGTATCAGAACCTCCCACCCTTCCTGCCTCAGAAGGGAAAATCTGAGACACCAACAGAAGAGAACTGATTTGCCCCAACTATGCCCCAAGAGACCAACTCAGGTCAGAACACAGTTCTAGGATCCCTCCTCAGAACATTTCCCTCCTGTTGGGGGCTAACAGCCCGTTTCCATCTGAATAAATCATCATTTAGTATAAAATACCATGAAAGAAATCAAGTTACAAAGGAAAAACTGTCAGGCATTTTTTCAAGTTGGTTTGGCAGTTACTGGTTGAAAAAGACTGTTATAAACATGGTGGCTCTAGATATACTTGCCCTTAAAAATGGGAAAAGAAAACAAACAAACAAGCCCTGAGGAAATACAATCTGTTAAATTCATCTTTTAAAAGTTTTATTTAACGGTTTTCTGCTTAGCGCACAGGACATTTTCTTGCCTAGAAAAATGAATATCTAATGTGGGGGAGGAACTGAGTAGCAAGGCCAATGAAGCTCTGATTAATGTCAATGCTGGGCCACCAGCCCTGGCAGGGGCTTTCTGGCTCATAGAGAAAGGACTGCCTTGGAAAGGAAAGCAGAGATGTTCTTTAGGGATAGGAATGTGTTGGGAGAAATTCCTTTTAAGCCAGGGTATGAAGAAGTTACTGGACCTCCCCATTGCAGCAGTTTCAAAGGCAGTGAGCTCCAATTTCACTCAGAACCAGTGGTGTCATTTGCCAACAAGAGCAGCTGTTTTGCTGTCAAAAAAGAAAAGAACAGGAAAAAAACCACTGACTTAAAGAAGGCAGTGGATATTTTTACTGTGCAAAGGATAATTTCAACACATCTGGGCAAGATCTTAAACTTACCAACTGCATAATCTAAGACTTTCATGCTTCCTAGGGATGTTTTATTAAATTGCTTCCAAGTTTTATCACTTTATTTCCAATTTGTAGCCCTGGGGACAGAACAAAAATGATTTTGTGAATCATGGGAAATGATTCAAGCTGGATACAATTTGATATTAACTGAAGGTACTCAGGAGCCACAAAGGAACTGAGCACTTTTTCCTAGATTCTGAAATGGATCTGAAGTGGCAAACGGTTATTTTTTCCTCTTAATTTAATAAAATGACAGAACAAGTTATTAAAGATCTGACACCCACTAGAATTCTGAACTACTGGGTAAATTGAATTACTTTTTCCAAATAATACAGAAGGGGAAAATAAAAGCATGCAAGTTATGGTGCCTAAGAATAAATGAAGAAAACATGTTTAGTTTTATGAAGAAATCAAATCTGTGAGACTTTTTTTTTTAAAGAATGAATTAGGATTAAAGAGAAAAAGAACATTTCTTTATAATTTGCCTTGTAAATGGCCTTCCTGGTATGTGTGGCTTAGGAAATACCTGCAATCTGTGTGGTCACGTCATTATGAAAAGAATGACACTGCCTTTGAAAAATGCATGTATGCCACATGTGAAAACATGAAAAAAATGAGCATTCTCATTTAGCCCAAACCCGTGTTAATGAATAGACAATGTTTTAATGTATAATGTGTGTTCTTGTGGCTTATTCTTAGAATTGTTGACCTGGTTTTATACAGTTGTTCCAAAGTGTGAGGGCGGGGGTACTGGTTTCAGCACCTACTCACCATACCAAAATCTGCAAATGGTCCAGTCCCTTATATAAAAATGGTGTAGTGTTTTCATAGAACATACATACATCCTTCTATAAACTGTAGTCTCTAGGTGACTTATAATAATGTAATGCTATGTAAATAGTTGTTATACTATATTATTTAGGGAATAATGATGAGCAGAAATGTCTGTACATGCTCAGCACAGAAGCAACTTAAAAAAACAAATTAAGTGGATTGAATCTGTGGCTATGAAACCCACAGATAGGAAGGGCTGATTGTATTTTGTTCTGAATTAATTTCTACCTCCCACCAGGGAAAAATACTTGTAAATACATTCAAGTGTGCATATGGCATTACATGCTTAAGAAGAAAATGATGGTGGAAGTTACTGCTTCAATATAAAGTAAGTTTTTCTCTAAATATTGTCACTCAAAATGTTGTTCATAAGCAACATCTTATATAGTTTAGTTGAGGAAGACACAATGGTCTAAAATGGGGTATCAGATTAAACAAAAAATAAAAATGTCCACTTAACTTTAAATTTCAAATAAACAACATTTTTTTATGAATAGATATGTTCCATGCAACATTTGGAACATTATTATACTAAAAATAATTTTGTCATTTATTGAAAATTTAACTGAACAACTTGTATTTTATCCTATAGTCCTAGTCTAAAATGACCTTGAAATATTAGTTTTGGATGCTTACAGAGGTTACCTGATAGAATGGGTATTTAAAAAAAGACAAAGAAATTGAACAGGTTTATTAGATAGTAATTATTTGGGGTGGTTTGATGCACCCAATTATAGTTGCTGGATATATCGAAAATAAACCTTATAAAAAATCACTTAAAAAGCATACAATAAGTGTTTTCCATATGGTGATTGCCAGATGAAAAACAAAAGAAAAGACAACTGTTTTCTACAATGTGAATAAATACTTAAACCCTGGGTAAAATTTCCAGTGATGCAACATACATAAAAAGTCAAATACCATATATCAAATACCTTTGATGGCACAAAAATTATTATTTTAGATAATTAAAAAGAAAGTAAAATTACAAAATCACTCATGTCAAAGATGTTTGTAAGAATTTAAATAGAGGCCTGCACCGCTACTGCCATTGCTGCTGCCTCTGATTCTGTTGCTGCCAGCCTGAGATTGCCTGGAGGTCTTCTTTCTGAGTGCTGCTGCCATGGAAGAAACCTCTGCCCCAAATGCAAATGAAACCGACACTGCTGCTAACCCCTGAAGATCACCTGCTGCCCCCACAGCTGCAGTTGCAGCTGCCATTGTAGCCACTGTTACTGCCGACCCGCTGCCTGCTGCCAACAACCACCACCACTACTACTGCTACCACGGGGAAACTCCAGGTTTGGTTGCACATGGTTGCACCCATTTTGGGATACCAGCCAGGGCCTGGGGCCTGGGTGCCAGCAGGTTTGCCACCGCAAGAGCCTCTGTCTGGGGACTCCAGCTGGGACTTGCAGGTCCAGTGTGGGGGTGCCTGTGGGTTTGGAGGAGCCTAGGGTCTTCTTGCCGAGGATGCTGGTGGCCTTTGTCTTGCTGCTATATCTCAGAGATGCTCCTTTGCATGAGAGTATCCCTAATGCTCTCTCTGCAAGTAGGAGCAGCATTGAGATCTTGGGACTGCAGCATGGCTGAGACTGAGGTATCTGAAGCCCAGATCAGTGGGATAGAGACTGGGTTTACAAGGGCTGATCTGAGTTTAGTGATCCCAAGAGATGTCAGAGATAGGGCTGAGAAACACTGACAGAGACAGTTCTACTTTTCAGCAAGATTTATTTTATTTTTCGATTCACCAATATCTCTACCATATTTGGAACAGGATGTTTTTTATGCATCAGTGTGTGGAGGACAATGATATATGAATGGTATTTTGCATTTTTGTTGTATTCTTATGTCTTTAATTTTTTCTCTTTGTCCGTATTCTTCCTCTTTCTTGTCTATTTTCTTTCCAAAGTTTCTCCAACCAACAGTCAATCTCTATCGGCTCCTCTTCCACTCTTCCTATGAATTTTTCCTTCTAGCTCCTCTCTTCCTCCCTCGTGAATGTTGCATACCATACTACCTCTGTTCTCTCATCCACCATTTGAAATTGTAAATCGTTTTAACAATTATTTTGTTTGTACTATAGATAGTTATTGAACTCATCATTTTGGTTTAATGCAAAAAACCAGTAGATGCCTAGGTGGGAGCTATTAGGTTTAAAACTATATATTCTGTACATTGGGTGCTGTTGATATTGGTCTCACCAGTACAGGGGAAGCACTATAAATCTTCAGGGACACTATAGGTCTACAGGGTAGAATTTATCCTATCGTAGATCCATACTTTTACATGGGAAAACACAATACCAACATGAAAAAACAAGGGAATAGAGCACCCCAAATAAACCAAGATGTTTCAACAACAGAAGCCACTAAAACAGTCAAAGAAATGTCCAAGGAGGAGTTCAGATTGTATACAGTTAAATTGGTATGTGAAGTAAAGGATAGTGTAAGGAGTGAAATCAAAGAAAAAATACAGGAAGTGAAAGACCACTTCAATAAAGAGGTAGAGATTGTGGACAAATAAAAAGCAGAAATCCTCAAAATGAAGAAATCAATAAACAAAATTATAAATTCAATAGAAAGCATCACCAACAAACTAGACCACTTGGAAGAAAGAACCTCAGACAATGAAGACAAAATATATAATCTTGAAAACAGAATTGAACATGCAGAGAAGATGGTAAGAAATAATCCAAGAATTATGGGATAACATGAAAAGACCAAATTTAAGAGTTATCAGAAGAGATGAAGGAGCAGAGATACAAACCAAAGGAAGGCATAATCTTTTCAATGATATAATGGTAGAAAATTTTCCAAACCTAAAGAATGGAATGGAAAATCAAATACAAGAGGCTTACAGGACCCCAAATGTACAAAATTACAGAAGACCCACACCAAGACACATTATGAGAATGACTAACAGAAAATAAAGATAAAATCTTAAAGGCTGTGAAAGAAAAAAAATAAAATTTAAGAAGAGTTTAAATAGAATCATTTCATATAGGTGAGAGTGGGCAAAGTGATATTTTAAAATAATCTATTTGTTTATTTGATGTTATTTTATATATTTATAACTTAATGGGAAATTATAAGCAGATATTTTAGTATTTCATCTCTACTCCTTAAAATATGAGTGTGTGTGTGTGTGTGTGTGTGTTTCTTTTTTGAATCTTATCTTGAATTTCACTGGGAAACCAGAGAATCATATTATATAGTCAGATTGCCTTGTGTTTGAACATATGTCCAAAATACGTGTGTATGAAAAAAATATTTTAACAATTTATGTCCATAAATTTCAGAAAACTGAATTCTCATACTGTCTTATGAGGATCAAACTCTGATATAACTCAATGATAATAAATCTTGTAAGGTGTGTAAGACACCTTAAGGTTTCACCCATCTAACAAATTATTATAAGTACAACTACCACTTCCAGTTAAGAGAGAATAATGGCACCAACTTTTCCTTTTGCCATAAACAATTAGAAATTTGGACAAAATATATATTAAAAACTGTTTTTCAGACATTAGACCAAAAGCAACATGGTATTGTGGACCCTTAAAACAAATAAGGTGAGTTTTACTTCTGCATGAGTTTACTGTTTGAAAGCAGTTTGTTGGCCGCAGTGTAAGAAGGACACCAAAATAAAGAAAAGTGGTCTTGGTGTGCTGAGCATATCAGGTGGCTAGAATTTAAAGACCAGTATGGGGGATGAATAAGTTAGGGAGAGAGAGGAGAGAGGGAAAGAGAGAGGGTTGGGGGGAGCAACACACTCTGAATACTTAAAAGTTCCCCTCAAGTCTTTGAATACTGATATGAGTACTGATCTATGCATGAGAGAAAGCCTCTTGGAATTTGATGACATAACAATAAAGATATCCAAAGTAAAATATGAAGAAAATAAATATTTAAAATAAAGAAACAGAATACAAATGAGTTGTAGGACAATATAAAAGTGTCTAACACACGTAACTAGAGTCCTACAAGGGGGAAGGGACAGAAAAATATTTGGTAAAGTAATGGCCAAAGTTTTTCTAAATATGGTGAAAAGGTGAAGCCAACAGGTCCAGAAAATCCCCAAAAGGTCAAAAGGTATAAATGTATTGAAAAAAAAGTAAGACTACAGAGGCTGGGGTTGTAGTTCAGTGGCAGAGTACTTGCCTAGCATGTATGAGCCACTGGTTCCATCCTCAGCACCACATAATAAATAAATAAAGGTATTGTATCCATATACAAAAAAAAAAAAAAAACTATAATCACTGAAAAACAGTGAGAACCAGGAAATCTTGAAAGCATCCAAATAAAAACAAAAATTTACATTAGGCACAGAAGGAATATAAGAACAACTTTTCAATGAAATTATGCAAGCAGAGATAATGAAAGATATTTTTAAAGTAGAACCACTGACTCATGATAATACCTTTTAAAATTGAAGACAAAACCGAGAACTTTTCAAATAAAAGCTGAGATAATTCATTGTCTACAAATTTACACTATAAGAAAAATTAAAGGAAGTTCTTTGAACAAAAGAAAAATGGATATTAATTCCTTATAAGATATATAATTTTCAAAAATTTTATCCCCCTTTGCGGTTGTCAATTTGCTTTATTGGTATTCTTTGATACAAAAAAGTTCTTAATTTTGAAAAATCTAATTTATCTAATTTCTTTTTTGTTGCCTGTGCTTTCGTGTCATATCCATGAAATTACTGTCAAATCTAATGGCATAAAATTTTTATTTAATGTTTTCTTCAAAGAGTTTTGTAATTTTAGCTCCGAAGTTCAGGTATTTGTATATGTTGTAAGTTAAAAGTCCAATTTCATTATTTTGCCTGGAGATAGCCAGTTTGCCCAGTACCATTTATCAAAAACTGTCCTTGTTTCATTGAATAGTCTTGACTCGCTTCTTAAAAATCAGTGGCTATATTTGTGAGGGTTCATTTCTGGACATTGTATTCTGTTTCACTGAGTTTATGTGTCCGTATGTCAGCACCACTCTACTTCAGTTGCTGTAGCTCTATAGGAAGTTTCTTCCTTTTGGGGGATATTTTTCTTTTGTTATTCAGGGCCCCTTGTAATTCTATATGAATTTTTAGACCCACTTTTCCAACTCTGCAAAAAGGCTGTTGGAATTTTGGTAGGGACTGCATTGAATCTGTAGGTTGCTTTGGACAGTACTGACATCTTAGCAATGTTGTCTTCTATTCATGAACCTGGAATTTCTTTTCATTTATGTAGATCTTAAATTTCTTTCAGCAATGTGCTACAATTTTCTGTGTACAAGTCTCATCTTCTTGGTTACATTTATTCCTAAGTATTTAATTCTTTTAGGTGCTACTGTAACTGCAATTGTTTCCCTAAATTCCTTTTTTATGGTTTACTGCTAGTGAAAGAAAACACAACTGATTGTTGCATGTTTATTTTGTATCCTCAACTTTGCTGAATTTGTTTATTACCTCTGAGAGATTTTTTTGTAGATTTTTTGAGATTTTCTACAAATAGGATCATGACATTAGCAATTATAAATGGTTTGCCTCTTCTTTTCCAATTTAGACATCTTTTAATTCTTTTTCTTAATAACTCTGACTAGAATTTCTGGTATAATGTTGAAGAGGAGTGGTAAAAGCAGGCATCCTTGTATTGTTCCTGATCACAAAGAGAAAGCTTTTAGTTTTTCACCTTTGAGTATGAAGTTAGGGTGGGTTTTGCATAAATACCTTTTATCATGTTGAGGAATTTTCTCATTATTCCTCGTTTTATGAGAGTATTGTTTTAATCATGAAAGGGTGTTTCAAATTCCTTTTCTGCATTCATTGAGATGATCATGTTAATTTCCCCTTGATTCAATTAATCTGATGTATTACACTGACTGGTGTTCTTATGTTGAACTACCCTTTAAGGGGAGGAAAGATTGAGTAGGAAAACAGAGGATATTTTGAGGTTATTATTTGATATATAAATGTTTATAATTATTATATCTTCTTTCTGTATTGAGTGTTTTATTAATATACAATGTACTATTCTTTTGTAATGTTTTGAATTTAAAGACTATTTTGTCTGATATTTTATAAGACTTCACTGCAGATATCAAAATCCAAGCTCAAATTCTCTTCATTTTTTGGTTGGTTCTTGGCATCAAACTCAGGTCTTTCCACATACTAGGCAAGTATTCTACTACAGAGCTTTACCCCCAGCCTCTCAAGTGCTTTATATGAAATAGCATGACATCTACACATAACCTATCCACATTCTCCCATATACTTTAAATCTACTCAAGGAGAATTATAATACCTTATAATGTAAAGATCATATAAATAGTTGTTACACTATATAGCCTAGGGAATGACAAGAAAAATAGAGTATACATATTCCATAGAGACACAATCATTGTAGGCCTAACTACATAGTACATAAATCCACACTTGATTGAATTAGTGAAGGCAGAACCCACAAATATGGAGGGCTGACTATATTGCTACTCCAACTCTCTTCTGATTACTCATTTTTGGTTTAATGTGTTTAATGATAACAGGGACTGACTTGTGACAGTTTACTATTGGTTTTCTATAAGCTTGACGCTTTTTAGGGCCCTTATTTTCTGCATTACTGCCTTCTTTTGTGTTTAGCTAATTTTATGTAGTAAAGTATTCTGACTCCCTTATTTCCTTTTCTGTACTTTCAATAGATATTTTCCTTGTAGTTATCACATGGATCACATTTAACAACCTAAAGTTAATACAACCTAATTAAATTTATACCAAGACAACTTTGATAATATAAAAAAATGCTCTTACTGAACCACTGCCCTTCTCATTTAGTGATATTATACATTATATCTTTATATATTTTGTGCTCAATAATATGGGTTAATCAATTTTATAAGAGTAAAAAGTAGAAGTACAGATCAAACTTAAAATAATATTGGCGTTTATATTTATCCATGAATTTTTCTTTCAGAGATCTATATATGGTTCTGAGTTACTGTTGACCATTATTGTATGTTCTAACTGAAAGACTCCCTTTAGCATTTATTATAGGATAGGTCTAGTGGTAATAAACTCTCCCAGTTCTGAGGATGTCTTAACTTTTCCCTCATTTTTGGATGAAATTTTTTCCAGATACAGAATTCTTGTGTGATAATTGTTTATTTGTTTTCTTTCAGCACTTTATTTAAATCCACTGTCTCTGGCCTCTAAAGTTTCCCATGAGAAAACAGCTTACAGTCTTATTGAGGAGCCTTTGAATGGGTCAAGTCACTTCTCTCTTTCTGCTTTCAAGATTCTTTTGTCTTTCAACAGTTTGATACTACTTATCTTTGCACAGGTATCTCTACTTAGAGTTCATCCAATCAGGTGGATGATTCTTGAATTTTTATATTCAAATCTTTCATCCAATTTGTCAAGTTTTAACCTTTATTTCTTCAAATAATCTCTACTCCCTTTTCATTCTCTTTTCTCATTCTGGAATTCCCATAATGCATATGTCCATCCACATTTCACAGGTCTTAGTCACTTCTCTTCATTCTTTAAAATAATAATAATAATAATAATAAAAATAATTTCTGTTTCTCACACTTGAAATTTTCAATGATCCTATCTTCAGGTTCACTGATTCTTTTGCATGCTCATATGTACTTTTGAACCTTTCAATTTTTTTAAATTTTGTATTTCTTGTTATTTTGTTGTTTTAAACTGGATATTTGAATCTCATAATATGGAAGCTCTGGAAAATATATACTACTGTGTTAGTCAGCTTTGTCACTTAACCAAAATACTTTATAAGAATATCTTAAAGGAGGGAAAATTTATTTTGGTTCATAGTTTCAGCGGTTCAGTCCTTGGTGGCACAAATCCACCTCTTTGGGCCCAAGGTGAGGCAAAATATCATGGCACAAAGGCATGGCAGAGAGCTCTGCTCTGTTCATGACACCAAGGAAGCAGAGAAAGAAAGGAGAAGGGGAAGAGGAACCTTCCAGGGCACACCCTCAGTGACTCACCCACCTCCAGCCACACCACATCTGCCTATAGTTACTACCCAATGAATGCATTTGAACTAGGATAGACTGATTAGGTTATGGTCTTCATAATCTAACAATTCAACCTCTGGATATTCCTGCATTAACACAGGAGCTTTTATGGGACATTTCATATCTAACTCATAATACCTCATTACCCAGGGTTTACTTTTTTGTTTTGTTTTTACTGCATGGTGTTTCTGTGCCAGGAAATCAATCACCTGGAGGTAAAAACTTACTGTCTTAGATTGTTTCTGAGCTTGTATCTTTCCCCGGGAATGTGTGATGGCTTTCTAAATTCCCCCATATTTATGCTTATTTTGAATGCCATCCTCCACCAAAAAAAAAAAAAATGATTCAGATGGTGGGCACAGCATCCAAACTCCTTGTCCACTGGCTCAGTGATCCAACTTAACAATCAATAGTCAGGACACAGAAATCTCAATAGTTTAAGGACAAAGTCATTACTGCCCATCATGAGTCCAGCAAGTTGTGCCAAAAATGATAGCTGCCAATCCCCAAATGCCTAACACCTCACTGAAAGCTGAAATCAACTACAATTTACCAGATAAGCTGTTTTCTTGAGGTTGCAAGTGTTCAAAAAAACAAAAATAAAACAAATTCACAAATAAAAACTCAATACTCCAGAATTCCAAAATAGTTACTTCAAGCTGTTTCCTGCCAGTATGATTGTTGTCGAGGGGGAGAGATGGATTTCTGAAAGTTCCTTCTGCCATCTTCCCTGACATCACTCCACTGCAAGACTATATCGTAACAAAGAGCAGAAGAACTAATATAGTCTTGGGGTAATAGAAGCTCTACCATTGTTTTCCCTAAATAAACATTACATATTTTTAAGCTTCATGACTGATGGGATTGAGAATTATGTGTTTGGCGCATCAAAAGCCACATAGAAAGTATTAGAGCCTATGTGATCTTTTTAGTAAAGATAACACATCTGGCACAACAGCTGCAATTGGGGCTACTCATTTTACATGAAGTATCAACCTACCAACCATTTTGATGCTCTTTCACATCATACTTCAGATTGATCATTGGCTGACCATTGCTGATCACCTTATTTTTTTCAAGACTTCTAAAGCAAGTTAATGAAAGCCAGTCAATTCTATAATTTTTGTCATTTTTCTGTACTGTTCAAGTGTTCCAGAAATGCTGGGTAATGCAGCAATTCACCTTCTACTTCAATCTCATCCCAAACTAACATGGGGAAAATCCCAGTAACTATGACCCCATTTCCCCATGATCAATGAGTTCTTTATTGCCAACTAATTTCAAGGACCCACTTAAATAACAACTCTTCTAGACTAGATTTACACTTCCTTAAAGCAGAAACTGAGACAAAGAATTGTGTGCAGGTGATTTGCTTGTGAGTGTGATTTCATAGATCAGTGATGTGAGATAAGGAAGAAATTGAAAAGGGAAACAACACCAATGGATTGAGGCATTATTTAATTAGCTAGATCTATGGGC
Source organism: Ictidomys tridecemlineatus (assembly GCF_052094955.1). NCBI lineage: Eukaryota > Metazoa > Chordata > Mammalia > Rodentia > Sciuridae > Ictidomys > Ictidomys tridecemlineatus. The sequence goes on from NC_135482.1 coordinate 117,143,376, forward strand.
AGAGGAACTCTGTTCACCAGGACTTTCTGAATTATGAGACCATCTTGAGTGGGGAACAAAGGAAAAAGCATCTACCCATATATTCCTTTAATTCCTTGGTTAAAGGTATTAGCTCCCCAGCATGCCCAACATGTCTGGATTGTGCCCATCATGAGTCCAGCAAGTTGTGTTCAGAATGGATTCCTACAAACATTCCATACTGAAACAGAGTTTCATGGCAGAAAGGGACATAGATTTACATGGGGCAACGCAAAGCCCTTGCCTCAGCCTAGTCAAAGTCCATGTAGAACTAGTTACCACAGCAGTGGTTAGAAGAAGGGGCCAAGTAGATTTGGAGGGGTGAACAAGAGGAGCTCAGTATAACTCAGCATAGTTCTGTGGTCTGGATATATTATATTTCCTAAAACCCATGTGTTGAAGACCAGTCCCCCACATGAAATGTTTGAGAAGTGGTGGACCATTAAGTAGTAATTAAGTCACAGGGGCTCCTCCCTCATGAAGAGATTGGTGTACTTCCCATGAGAGTCAGTCAGTTATTATAAGAGCAGGTTGTTCCCCTCACTCCCCTGCACATGTGCTCCTGTTGTATGCACCCTCTTGTCCTGCTTTTTACCATAAGTTAAAGCTGCACTAGTCCATCAACAGAAGCTTAGTAGAAACAGCCACACAATCTTGATTTCCCAGCCTCCAGAACTGTGAGCCAAAATAAGCCTGTTTTCTTTATAAATTATCCAGTCACAGGTATTCTCTTATAGTAACAGAAAAATGAAGTAAGACAAATAATGAAAACCTATGATTAACCCAAACCAGGGAAAATTGCTAGTTGTCTATTTTAGCATATTTTCTACCAATGAAGAAACTTGACTGATTCAGTTACTATATATTAATCAATCTGACTTTAAGACCTATTAAACTAGTATCTGTTTTCAAATCCATTAAAACCATTAAATGTGCTTATAACAGATATTAATACTAACTAGTAAAATATAAATTCATATTGTTCTTTAAAACATAAATGGGAAAACACACAAACTACTTTATTTGAAAATAAGATAGCCTTCACTGGTCCCCAAGCTCACCAACTTGACCTCTGGCTATTGCTGCCCAGTATATGTTTTATGCTGTAGGCAAAATGTCCACTTTCACAGCTATGATCAACAAAGTTTATTACTTTCTTTGGGCCTGGAAGCTAAAGACCTGGATTCAAATATGAGGTAACATGTTGTTAATTAAGCAGCGCATGACCTCTCTGAACATCAATTTCCTCATCTATAAAATGAGAAAAATAATACTTAACTCAGTTTTTAAAATTTATTTATTCTAATTTGTTATACCTGAGAACAGAATGCATTTCAATTCATATTACACACACAGAGCATAATTTTTCATTTCTTTGGTTGTACACAAAGTAGAATCACACCATTCCTGTCTTCATACATGTACTTAGGGTAATGATGGCCATCTCATTCCAACATCTTTCCTATCCCCATGCCCCCTCCCTTCCTCTACAATCCTTTTGCCCTATCCAAAGTTACTCCATTCCTCCCATGCTCTACCCTACTCCCATTATGGATCAGCATCAACATATTAGAGAAAACATTCATCCTTTAGGTTTTTGGGATTGGCTTACTTCACTTAGCATGATATTCTCCAACACCATCCATTTACCTGCAAATGCCATGATTTTATTCTCTTTTAATGCTGAATAATATTTCATTGTGTATATGTATCATAGTTTCTTTATCTATTCATCTATAGAAGGGCATCTAGGTTGGTTCCACAATTTAGCTATTGTGTCCTGTGCTGTTGTAAACATTGATGTGGCTGCATCTCTGTAGTATGCTGTTTTTAAGTCCTTTGGGTATAAACTGAGGAGTTGGATAGCTGGGTCAAATGGTGGTTCCATTAATTTAAATTTTCCAAGGAACCTCCATACTGCTTTCCAGATTGGTTGCACCAATTTGCAGTCCCACCAGCAGTGTATGAGTGTGCCTTTCCCCCATGACCTCCCCACCACTTACTGTTGTTTGTACTTAATAGCTGCCATTCTGATTGGTGTGAGATGAAATCTTAAAGAGTAGTTTTGATTTGCAAGAAATGCTAGAGATGTTGAACATTTTTTCATATATTTGTTGACTGATTGTGTATTATCTTGTGGGAAGTGTCTGTTTAGTTCCTTAGTCCATTTATTGATTGGGTTATTTGGTTTTTGGTGTTAAGTTTTTTGAGTTCTTTGCATATCATAGAGATTAGTGTTCTATCTGATGTGTGTGTGGTAAAAATTTGTTCCCAAATTATAGGCTCTCTCTTCACTTCACTGATTGCTTCTTTTGCTGAGAAGAAGCTTTTCAGTTTGAATCCATCCCATTTATTGATTCTTGATTTTATTTCTTATGCTATAAGAATCTTGTTAAAGGCAGCTGGAGCCTAATCAAACATGATGAATATTTGGGCCTAATTTTTCTTCTATTAGGCGTAGAGTCTCTAGTCTAATTCCTAGGTCCTGGATCCACTTTGAATTGAGTTTTTGTGCATGGAGAGAGACAGGGACTTAATTTCATTTTGCTGCCTATGGATTTCCAGTTTTCCCTATACCATTTGTTGAAAAGGCTATCCTATCTACAGTTTATGTTTTTGGCGCCATTGACTAGTAGGATATAATTGTATTAATGTGGGTTTGTCTTTGTGTCTTCTATTATGTACCATTGGTCTACCAGTCTGTTTTGGTGCCAATACCATGCCGTTTTGTTATTATGGCTCTGTAGTATAGTTTAAGGTCTGGTATAGAGATGCCACCTGCTTCATTTTTATTGCTAAGAGTTGCTTTAGCTATTCTGGGTCTCTTATTTTTCCAGATGAATTTCATGATTGCTTTTTCTATTTTTATGAGGAATGTCTTTGAGATTTTGATTGGAATTGCATTAAATCTGGATAGTCCTTTTGATAATTTTGCCTATCCAAGAACAAGGGAGATCTTTCCATTGTAGAGATCTTTCACTTCTTCCAACGGGGTTTTTTTTTTTTTTTTGAGGCTATTGTAAATGGGGTAGGTTTGAGACTCAGTTTTTGTGAGAAATAATATTATGAGTACAACACTTAGCACAGTGCTGGTCACATGGTTACTTTAAGGTGTTGCATAATCATGAAATTGTGAATTGTGATTAGATAGTGCCTTGTGGCATTTCTGTGACTCAGTGAAAGTATTATAGTTATTAGGATTCTTAGAATTTACAGGTGTTTGAAAAAGTTGCAAGATTATAGTCTGTAACTGGCAGGGCCAAGCCCTAGACTGCTGACACCAAACCTTATGTTCTTTCAGATTCTTTACATTAATCCTCAGCTCCCTAAGAAACCTTTTCAACATGCTGATTTCTCTTTATGAAAAGAAAGTATGCTTCTTAACCTTCCTTGTAGTGTTTGGTCCACAATGGATTCTGTTGTTGTATTAACTATGTGTATATCCTGACCCCTCAACTTCTAACTTTCTTGAGTGTTTGAGGATAGTGATTGTGGTGGGTTTCAGTTGTTTGGCCATAAGTCCTAACAGACTATAAAACAAATACAAATGCTCATTAAGTAACTAGGTAATGAATTTAATTCTATTGATCCCTCAAAATGCATTTCAGGTTATGAGAAAATTCATAGCTGCCCCTAGGTGAGATGAATATTTTGTAGAGTATTAATTATTCAGTAACATTTTGTGAAACAGGCACCCTGAACCTTTGTAGAATTTAAAAAGAAAGGTAAGTGAAGACTATTGTGTTCAGAAGTTGCTTTAAATATTTTAGCTCTGAGATTATCATGGCTCCCACATTCTACTTGTGCTCATGTAAATGTACAAAGTTTACTCATAAGAAACTAGGAAACATTTGGTCATAAAATGATCCAGAAAGTTTAACTTACCTGCTAGAGGAATTAGGTCATATTATAATTGTTAAGAAAAAAAAATGAATGTTATACACACAAACACAGAGTATAGACTGCCTAATAATAGCTAACATCTAATGAATGTCTATATGCTAGCTCTGAGACAAGTGCTTTACACATAAATTTAAGCAAATGAACTTGGAGGTATACTTTACATACAATGCAAATTACCAATTTAAAATAAACAAGTTTTGAATTTTGAAAAATGAATACATGTAACCACCACATGTATTCATTTTTCAAAATGAATGTTCTTACTGAACATGCATTTTTTCCTAGTAATATATTCCAGTACTATTTGTTGAAAAGACTATCATTCTCTGATTAAATGCTTTTGTACGTTTGTTGAAAATCAATTGCTTATATGTTTTGGTCTCTTTCTAACTCTTAATTTTGCTCTCTTAACTTGTTTGCCAGTTCTTTCTTCTATACAACCTTGCCTTGATTATTGTAAATTTAGAGTAAAAGTCTAAAATCAGCTAATGTATCCTGTAATTCTTCATTCTAATTGTTTTGTTTTTCCATACATACTTAAAAATAATTATTAATCTCTATCAGATAACTCCCCAGAAATTTGAATGTAGACATTTGTGAAGCATTAACATTTTAAAAAAACATTGTCTTCCAGGGCTGGGGCTAGGGCTCAGCAGTAGCACACTCACCTAACATGTGTGAGGCGCTGGGTTTGATCCTCAGTACCACATAAAAATAAATAAATAAAATAAAAGCATTGTGTCCAACTACAACTAATAATAATAATAAAATAAAAATTTTAAAAAAAATGTCTTCCAATTCATGAAAACAGTGTAATTCCTCATTCATTTAGATATGCTTTCTTTCCTCAATGTTTTTGTAGTTTCCAATAAACATACTTTGAACACATTTTGTAAGATTTGTAACCAAGTATTTCATATTTGGGGGGGCTATCATACATACTTTAAATTTCTTTCAATTCCTAATTATTCACAGCTAGTTCACAGAAACTTGATCATTTATATATCTACCTTGTATCCTGCAACTTTGCTAAACTCACTATTGGTTCATGACTTTTTTGTAAATTCTTTGGAATTTCCCATATACACAATCATGTTGAATGTTAATGGAAACAGTTTCATTTCTTCCTTCCCATTCTGAATGTCTTTTACTTTGTTCAATTTAGTGCAAACTGATAGTTAACATTTAACAATGTGGGTAGAATAATTTCAGAAATGACTATAACAGCACAGCTAGAACAAATAAATGTTGATTATTTCAGTCCAGTTCTTTTTAAAATTCAAGTGTATAAAGTTGCTACATGCCTATTATATGCCAACACTATGTAGGTAGACCATAGATCATTGCTCTGAAGAGAAAGTAGGAAAAGTAGATACATTGTGACTGACGGGAAGGGTGGTTAGCAATGGCCTCTCTGAGGAAGTGGCATGTATGCAGACCTAAATGAACTGAAAGACAGCAGATAAAATCCACGGCAAACAAACTCCAGGCAGAAGGCACAGCAAACAAAAATGCAGAGACAGGATGTGCTTGACATTTTCAAAGGGGAACAAGGAGGGTAAGGTAATCAAGGTATAGCCATCAGTGGCACAGTGTCAGGAAAGGAGAATAGAGAGCAAGCTAACAAACTGGGCTATTTTATACAGTATTAAGAAATTCTTACTAGTCAATGTGTGACAAAAGGCCACTGAAGGATTAAGAGCACTTGTGACCATTCTTATTTTTCTTTTTGGTGCTGAGGATTGAACCCAGGGGTGCTTTACCACTGAGCTACACCGATGGTCCTTTTGTAATTTTTGAATTTTGAGACAGGGTCTTGCTAAACTGCTCAGACTAGCCTCAAATTTGCAATCCTGCTTCAGTCTCTTGTGTAGCTGGGATTGTAGGCATGTACCACCATGCACTGCCTCATTATTCTTAAAAAAATCACTAGCTCTTGTGTGGCAGAGACTATAGCATGGTGGGAATACAAAGAAACTGAAACCAGAGGGATCTAGATAGTGTTGAGAGATGATAGGAGCCAGGGAGAGGATATTAAAATTTCTTTTGCTTGCACGACTGGGGTAAGTTGGTGACATGGTTTCATGGCTGATAAGGATGTACAGGTTCTGGCCATCTGCACTCAGTGAATTCATATGTTCTGTGTCACTGATGTGTGGCCATCTTCCTACCTGTTGACACTGTTCTTAACTATGCCTTTTACTTGAGGGGCCCAGGTTATTCACAAGGGAATGCCTACTTCTCTAACTTCTCTGTCCATCCTATTCTGGCGCAATAGACTCCATTCATTTCTGCCAATGTGCCAAGCCCATTTCCGCAACAGGATCTTCACACTGGCGATCCTCCTGTGTGCAAAGCTCTTCTGCTCACATTTCACAGGTTTCAAGTATTTTTGCATTCAAGTCTCAAATCAAATATCACTTTTTTGGAATCTTCTGATGATCGACCTTAAAACTGGTCCTCAAAAACATTCTCCTTTACTTCATTTTGTTCATAGATTTTTATTATGTGATAACTGTTATTTGTAACCTATATAACTTAACTGTTGATCCGTCAGATACAATGTACAGGAGGCTTTGTGCAGTTACAATGCATAAAGCACTGCTTAGCATATTGCTGGCATGCAACAGAAGGAATGAAACAAAGAATGAATGAAAAACTTAAATCCTAAGAAGAGGAAACTTCCTAAAACCTCCTACATCTATCATAGTGTTTGCTCTCTGACACCTCAACTGTTGATAAAAGTTGTCTCACCTTTATTTGATTTCTAGGTACCATTTGAATTCTTGTGGCAAGACTACTACCAATAGGTTGACCGTTTTTGTACTGATGATGACCTAAATTAATTCATATATATGATTCTTAAAGTAATTCAGGATGAGCATACCAAATCTTTTGGAAATCATACTAGTCAGCTTTTCCTTGCTGTAACCAAAACACCTAACAAGAACAACTTAGAGGAGAGAGTTTATTTTGGCTCACACACTGCTCTGGGCCCAAGGTGAGGCAGAACATCCTGGCAAAAGGATATGGTGGAGGAGCACTCCTCTGCTCATGGTGACCAGGCAATAAATGGAGAGAGAAAGGGGAAGTGGCTGCAGAGAAGATGAACCCTTCTAGGATGTGCCTCCAGTGACCCCCTCCAGTCATGCCCCATCTGCCTACAGTCATATTACAACCTCCTAATTCCATCATTTTACCTCTGAATATTCCTGCATTAACATAGGAGCTTTGAGGGGACACCTAGTATCCAAACTATAACAGAAATCATGCCATGATGGATGAAGTGGTTCTTATTGTGTTCAGCCTTAGATTTTTATTACTGAAATCTTTTTTCTTCTAGAGGTTATGAGGCCCACCTTAGCAGTGTTCACCTATCTTTTTATATTGCCAGGGTATTATCATGCCTTGCAATTTAACTGTCCCAAATTTTACGACAGCTTTTTTTTTGAGGGGGGGTGCAATGCTAACTGTAATTGTTTTGTTTTCCCTCTCCCTCTCCACCCAATACATATTCCATTATGTTGCAAGGCTTTAATTCTTTTCAACAAGTTGAAAAAAAGAGGGCTGTAATTTTTAAGAAGCATTATCTAGGTCTGATAAACAAAGTAGACTGCAGCTATCTCATTTTTCTGTTGCAAAGGCCAAATAATATTTAAATGTTCATTACTTAAGTTACTAAATGAAGAAGAACTTTTGTGTTTCCAAGACTAATGAGAATCAGGAATTTTCGGGGTGGGGGTCGCGGGGCGAGGTGGGGGGGTCAAGGTACCAGGGATTGAATTCAGAGGCACTTGACTACTGAGTTACACATCCCCAGCCCTATTTTATATTTTATTTACAGACAAGTTCTTACTGAGCACTTCTCTTTTGCTGAGGCAGGCTTTGAAATCAAGATTCTTCTGCCTCAGCCTCCTGAGCTGCTAGGACTACAGGCATGCCATCAACACGCCCAGCAGGAATTTGTTTTTTAAGCAATAAAACTGGCTTAAGGGGAGGAAGAGGGAAGGTACTGAGGAATGAGATTGAATTATGTTATGTATATGTATGAATATGGCATAATGAATCCCACTATAGTGTATAATTATAATGTACCAATAAAAACTTTGATAGTGACAATAAAAAAATGGATTATGGCTAGCATCACAATTTTCAAGAGTTATTTTTTTTCATTTTAGGGATGAACAAAATACGGATTCTATGATTGAGGGTTTTTAAAGGTGAAAGGCAAAAAAGGAAGTATGAAATATGTAGATAGAAAAACAAATTGTAGCACTGATAAATGTGAATGAAGTCAGGATAAGGCAGGGGCTTTTTACTAGATTACAAGTATTTTGGAAAATGTGCATATAACTAATTTCCATCTTTTCAAAAATATTCTATAATCAAGTGTCCTTGTTTTGTGAGTACCTAGATGTGAAATAAAATAAAACATTTTCCAGGAGAAATAAAGTTCTTGTTTGGATATATTCAGTGTGAGATATTGTCTGATACCAAAAAGTCCATTCATTCATTCACTCATTATGTATACTTCTGTTAAGGCCTTCTTCTAGTTGCCAGGACTACTGTAGTAAATAAATATGCCTCTCTTTTCTGGTAGGAGAGGAAAAATGGCCAATGGGTATTCTTGTTATTGATGCTAATGCTGCCTGGGAAAGTAATGCAGGCAAAGGGAAGAAAGAGTGCTGGTGTGTGGAGGCAGGCATAGGCAGCCATTTGATATGAAGTGGAACAGGAGTCTCTGAGAAGGTAAGATTTGAGCAGAACAGAGAGAAGTGAGAGTAAGCCAAGAACCTTGCTGGGGAGAACATTTGAGGAAGCCACAGAGGGAACAATAGGTGTAAAAGCCTGAGACAAGATGTGTTTGGCAGGCCTAAGGAACAGCAAGGATTGGGGAACTAAAGTAAAGCAGATGGAGAGGAGAGTAATAGAGGATGGTAAGCAAATAAAAAGTGGGGGCCGATGTGCAGGGACTCAATGGGCACAGTAAAGACCTGGCTTTTAGTGAGACAGATGCATTAAAGGGATGAGAGTGGAGGAGTGACATGATTTCAGTGTTAAAAAGCCTATGCAGGCTGCAGTTTTGAGAAGACTAGGGATTGGGCAAGGGTGGAAGTAGGCGGGAGGTTATAGGAGAGGCTCAGCTTCATGATCACAAGAGGAAACTATGATTATTCTTCAGTGTGCTATTCTGCTAAGCTAGTATGTTCAGTAGATTAGGTGGATTCAAAGCATTTTTCATTTAGGACATTTTCAATTTATGATGGGTTTATCAGGATGTACTCCCATATATGTTGAGAAGCATCTGTATCCCACATCAATCTTTCTTTACCACCATACCATCCTGCCCCAAGCCATTGTGAGCTCTTTTCTAGACTATTCCTGCTGTGTTGCCCACTGTTTCCAGAGAGGACAATACTGTATATCACAAGCCCACGAAAAGATCCAAATTTGAAATTCCAAAGTATACTCTCCACTGAATGCTATGGCTTTCATGCCACTGTAAATCCAAAGCATCCCAAAAGAGGCCATCTCAGATCTGCCAGCATTCTCTGTCCCATTCCCCAGCTTTCCTTTTACTTTTTTGTGGCACTGGAGACTGAACCCAGGGTCTTGTGCACTGGGCAAGTGCTCGCCACAACTCCACCACTACAATACATCCCCACCCAGACTTTGTATTTTAAAAGAAAAGCTGGCAAGATTTGTACCTGGAATGGATACAGGATGTGTGAAAGAGGATGACACCATGGCTACTGCCTGGCCTAAACTGCTAGAAGGGTAGGCATCCAGTCATACACATGATTAAGTCTGGAGGAAGAGGGGGCTAAAGGCTGGAGCCTGCAGTTGCCAAATCTAGGTAAAAATACAATCAGTCTACATAACGAGAAGTATTAAGTCAGACACAACAGGCGAGTCTGGCCAGTTTGTCAAAGTTATAAGCCTGGATGACATCACCTACAAAACAAATATGGGTATAGAAGCAAGGTCTGAGATGGAACAGAACTCTGCTCCCAGGGAACTTCCATTCTCTGAGAAGAAACAAAATTAGCAAAAAATGTCACTAGTCATGTGATAAGTGCTATGTACAAAAAAACTGTGGAGTGGGATAGAGAATGCTGGCAGATGTGTTCAAGTGGATGTCACTGACATAGATGCAATTAAATATAGAAACCTGGAGCTCAGGGAGAAAGCAGGCTGGATGTGTGAATTCAGTGGTCACAATCCTATTTATTGCCACAAGACTAGATAGGATCAATCAGGGAGTGAACGTGGATAGAGAAAGTAAAGACACCAGAAACCTCAGCCCTTAGGCACTCTTAATATTTGGAGTGAAATTTGTTATATAGTTTTGCTTTTGGAAATTCAAGTAGGAAGAGGAGATGGGCTGCTAAGAGAGCAGCCCTCTCTCCAAGCCTCTTAAATGCTACTGTTTGGCTCAATCTTTTGACCAGTTTGGAGGTGAGTGGCTTTAGAGCTATTTATTTGCTTACAACCCTTAGGAGCTCCCTGTGACTACAAAATTAAGAGCTATTTAGAGGCTGGCCTAAAACCTGTAATCTTATTGTCTCAGCCTCTCAGGTCACTGGGATTATAGGCATGAGCCACCACACCACATTTCTCAGACTGCTACACAGAACCAACTAGGGAAGCTTTTCAAGAATGAGGAATCCATGTTTCCACCTAACCCTACTGAAGCAACCTATGAGACTAGAACCTAGGAGTGACACAGATAATTCTCAAATTCACTGAGCATAAAAACCATTGCAATTGGGCAGGAAGGAACATCAGAAAACAATTAAGAGTGAAAGGGACATAAGAACGCATGGTAATGGGTAAGACTGACAGCCAAACTTGGAGGGCTTTGACTTAATTTTGTAGTCATAGGGAGCTTCTGAGGGTTCTAAGCAGGCAAGCTTCACAATCAGATTTATGCAGTGTCTACGTAAATTGGAGCAGAAAGACATCAAATGGAAACAAGAATTCGGCTCCCCAATATTACCATGGGACTGGGGGTGTAGCTCAGTGGTACAGCATTTGCCTAATGTGTGCAAGGTCCTGCTTTCAATCCTCAGTATTAAAACAACAAAACAAAAAATGTTACTATTATGGTAGAGTCTATCAGTACTATGATTCTTTAGTTCTTAAATTTTTTAGAATGTTTTTATATGAATGAGTTTGAATTTTGAGTAAAAAACCATTATAACAATTGTTATTATTTTTAATCTTCTATATTTTGTCTTCAAGAAGGGGAAAAATAATTATTTGGGATTAACAGTCAAGTCCTTCACAATATGACACAGAATGATTTAGGTATTACTCCAAAGATACCTTCCAGTTAGGGAGGTGTCTGTATTTAACAACTTACATTCAAATACTAAGCGTAACAGAAGAATCCATATCTAAGACTTCAGACATTAGTTTATTATGGAGGCAGAACATATAGATATCAATCAAAAACAACTTAAGAGATTTATTCAGAGGCCATTGGTTAAGGCACATTTTAAAATTAAAACAAAAAAAGCCCTTTGTGTGTATAAAAAAGTACAGGTCACTCCATATTTTGATTTATGAAAAATAAATTTATTACATAACACCTTGTTTTTAACAATGTTCAATTTTTTTTATTCAGAATACTTGTGTCATTCATGTAAAATAGTTTGATACAGTACATTGTATGTTATAGGTTTTTTTTTTCCCTCAAAAATTCTAAGGCTCTCCTACTCCTTCTCCTTTGCTGAAGTAAGGGCACCCTAAACAACGTGCGAACAAGTTAAAAAAGAAAAATTAACTGAACAAAAATTTTTTAATAGCACTACACCAACCAGCTTTAAAATCAGGACAAAATATCTGAATTGGATGCCGCACCTTTTAAAGGAAGTTATCATTCATGCTTTTTTCATCTTAAAGCATGCTCACAAATCAGCAACACCAACAGGAAAAATAAAACACTGTCTATGACAATCATTTTAGTTTGTTTGCTGAACCAAACAGGTTTATATCAATGACAACATATTTAATTACTACTATCAAATAGCAGCTTTAATACCAGTCAAGTCATAGATTGAAAATGAAAACAAACTTAGAAGTTGGAAATTAATCTTTGGGAGTTTTGTAACCTTTCTGGAAAAAAACTATGTGGCTTTTTGTACTTTCAAAAAACCAAGCAATGTTCTTGGTCAAAAAACACTGATTAATGTAGAAAACCAATCAACCCACTGATAAGACACTAAAAAGAAAGGTGTACCAAAATAATCTCATTTTGAGTCTTGGTTATTTTGTTGAGTTAACATACTGTATGTTTCAAGTACCAGTTAAACTTTGTGTCTGTGTGTACTATTGGTCAGATAATGTTGTTACACTGAAATAAGTCACCACATACAACAACAAATGCTTGCCCCTAGCACATTTCACAGCTTCAACTGCTACAGACTGTCACTGAAAAAAATGCATTGGTCAGTCTGAACCATGTCAAGTAAACTATGGAAGTAGCAAATCCACAACACAAACTGTGCTAGCACTTTCTTTTCAAGTCTAACTCCAAAATAGGTACAACTTGGAAGCCACTACCCCAATCTGTGAAAAGTGGTGGAACTTGGCTACTGGACATTTTGAAGATGTGGTTGTACAGTACATTCTCATGGCCCATACCAGGTTCCCGCGGAGAGCTGCACAGTCAGTCCTGCAGCATTAGCAACAGTGCATTGACAAGATTCCAACGCAGCTCAGTACCGATGTGTCTGATGTGAGTACTGTGGAGGCTGCTGGGAGGTAGCTGAGTATCCCATGCTGCTCTGGGGCTGTGATGTGCTTGGTCCAGGGTTGGGATAGGCAGCATGTGGATTGGAACGCTGGAAAGGAGATGAGGGAGGAATGTGACTCAGGTGCTTAGGAGTAGCTAGGTCCCAAGCCAACAAGGCTGGGGTGTGCCTGAAGTGTCATTATGTTTCAAGAAGTAAGGATGTAAAAGTTTTGTGCTAGGTAGTAACTTTAGAATTAAAATGACAAAAAACCCAAATTGTTCTAACATCAGGTCAGAAATATTGCATAGGTAATAATAAGCTGAATCTTATTACTATGCTATGCAAATGTTTTACTACAGTAGTAATTCCTTTTAATATGCTTAGTGTCTACCTGATAAACAATAACTAATTTGCTTGAGATGTTTCCACATGAGTTTAATGATGTATACATTAAGAAATTCACAGTTGCCAGGCTTGGTATTAGTAGCACACCCCTGTAATTCCAGCTGAGGCAGGAAGATTCCAAGTTCAAGGTCAGTCTGGGAAACCTGGCCTGAATGAAGTTAAGAAAGAAAGATAGAAATAGGGCTGGGCATGTGCCTCAGTGGCACAGCACTTGCCTAGCTAGCATGCACATGGCCAAGGGTTCAATCTTTAGCACCACCAAAAACAAACAAACAAAAATACAAAAACAAAAAAGAAAAGCTATGCTCATTTCTTCAACAGAAATCATTCCCAATACCCATATATAACTAAAGAATAAAAATGATTATGACAAGAAAAGGTACCAGAGAATCAATTTCAATGGCACTGAAATATTTTTAATGCTGTTTAAATTATTCAATCTTATTTTTCTGCTATAGGTTTATATAGACAAGTACAAATATAATCATTGAAATATAAGAAGAGTGATATTCTCAATTCCAAAAATGGCATAAAGGGAAAGAATAGTGATATGGAGTGTTCAATTTTTGATCTGGTATATTACTATTTTCTTTCCTGCACCTCTCATACTATTAGCTTCTAAGACAAACACTATAACAAATTAGCTACACTGTATTACTTCTCTCTTTCAAAGCAAATTCAGTAAGTCATTTAATTCTAAATTCTGCTAACTTAGCAAAAAAAAAAAAAAAAAAAAAACCATTTTTAAAAGAGTAGACCAGGAAACAGGAAACTATAGTTAGAAATACTATTTTTGAAATCACCCACAAAACCACCACCAATAAAGAAGCATAACATCATTTTCTGAGTTTCAGAAGCAAAGGGCATTAAGCCAAGAGAGGTGCAATCTTCCCTTCCAGATGGGGAGCAAAAAGATAATGGAATACCAACATCCACAGATGCCTTGCTGTGTCCCCTACTGGGAGAGGGTCACAACTCAGGCAGACAAAGATTTGTGGTGTGACAGGTGGGACCTCTCCTAAACTAAAGCAAAGAGCTAAATACCTAATCCTAGAAGTGCAGTAATGTTTAGTACTGAACTTTAAACCAGTTTCATTAGATTTCTGTAATCTTTTTGTAGGTAAATAACTAATTGGTTATGTTTTCAGTAATCCTAGAAGTGCAGTAATGTTTAGTACTGAACTTTAAACCAGTTTCATTAGATTTCTGTAATCTTTTTGTAGGTAAATAACTAATTGATTATGTTTTCAGTATAATTCCTATTTCCAGTTTAGCTGGCAAATGATGAGAATAAACTGAGGAGAAAGGAAGGTGGTTATGATTTTGAAAACAAGTCTTTCCACAAAGAAAGTGACAGGATGGACCCACAAGTAGGCAACCAATCTGAATCCTGGTTCTACCACTAGCTTACTGGCTGACCTTGTGAAAGCTATTTGCAGAGGTAAGCCTTAAGTCTCCTGAAATGGCAATAATAAAACATTACCTCCTAGAGTATAATGACTTAAGGATAAAGCTGGCACTTAGTAATATAAGTACTCAATAAGCTGTTCTTATTATTAAGAGCACCTCCGGCACCACCACCAAAGAAGTACTTACTGTATACTCTAAATACTAAGAATTTTAATGGCGATAATAATAAAAATGATTTCAAAACTATTTGGTATCCTCTATTAAGCACTTATGTCAGGATAGCCACTGTGCCTGAGCCATGCAATATTCCAATTTAATCTTCCCTACAACCTCAATTTACCATTATCTATATTCTACAAATAAGAACACTAAGAACACTTGAATCATTTACTCAAGGTTTCCCAGAAATGACTAGACTGGGATGCAATACATTGTTCTTAATCTGACAACTCCAAGTTAGGTTTTATTAGGCCCGTTGTGTAGAGGAAAGAACTAAAGCTAGGAGGTACTGTATCACTTACATAATATCACACAATTAAATAATGGCTTAAGATGTAGGTATCATTCCAAGATGCCTGTTTTAAAAGTCTACCGTTCCTATGATAGCACTGACAGTATTTTTCCGTAATAGTGTACTTTCTCATGTACACAAGAAGTCAATGTTTCTCAATTACAACTCATTTTCCAAATGTCACAAGTTCCCTCTGCAAACACTGACATAGAAGGTCAATACAAAACAAATTTTAAATACCTGATAGTCTGAGGTCATGATTAGTCCACCTGAGGTAGTGGTAGGAGGAACAACTCTCACTTTTTTCAACGGGGGTCCCTGTGTGTGACTGCTGTCTTGGTTCCCTGGGTGGCCAGTTCCATTAGTGTGGTTATTGCCCTGCTGCTGCTGCTGGTTCTTCTCAATTGGTTAAACAGAAAAACAAAGTTCAACTCAGGAGGAGAACAAAATACAGCCACATCAGAAATGTCACGAAGGCAGTCAAGAATACAACACTGCCAACTTGTACTTTAATACTTACTTTGTCTCCTTTGTCATCAGGTTCTTCTTCTGTTAAAAATTCTCGTTTTGGGTAAGGGATTTGACAACCGGCAAAAACACTGATTACAAGAAAAAAAAAATTGTATGCTATTTGGCATCTCAAATGCTTCACTTATTTTATTTTAATATGAGATGAACTCTGTTTCCACATTTGCAAATATAAGTACCTTTCATGCAACTATGACAAAATGAATTTTTCTTCCAATCGGTGACATTATAGCAGGCCATATAATGGTCTTTTTTGTATAAAAATTATCAATAATCATCCAATATGACTCAACTTTCTTCTTTTACCCAAAACTTACTCTGCTATTACTACAACAAAAATACAGATTCCAGCTGAAATTTGTCACTGTTTAAAGACAATTTTTTTTAATACTACCTTCTATATTTAAAATAAAAGATAGTATAGGGAAAACAAATTTATTTGGGAACAGTATTTGTGATTTTGGAACACAAAACTATAATTGCAGGCAATAAGCCATCTCAGTGAGTCTAAAGGAATTACAGCATGCATAATCAACCCTGTCACTGAATAACTGTATTACTGCTGAAACGAACATGATCTACCTTTCATAAAGCAAGAGAACAGGAAGTCCTCTTAATCATAAAGCTCCTAAGTGACACTTCAATCAGCAGAGCTCAATTTCTGCTTGTCATAAGGATTTCCTTGTGTCTCCATCAAAGAGAAAGGGCAACTTAGGGTTGACAACTAAAAGAAAAAAAGCTTTAAAAAATGCCATTACACTGTTAAATTCATAAATCTATCACTTACTCTGATGTAGGAAGTGGGTCTTCTAAGAAATAGGGATCCTGCATAGCCTGTTCTGAGGTAATTCGCTTTATTGGGTCCATGGTAAGCAACTTCTGAAGCTGAAACCATAAATCATAACAACATTACTTATTAGTTCTTATAGCTACCTGTTAACACATATGAGAAAGAATATTGTTTGAGGAATGATACCACAAAGTAGACGATATTTATTACTGCTGAATTAACAATGAGAAAATCCTAATTATTGTTTAATGCAGCAATTCAAATTATAGTAATTCTAATATTATTTCCTTTGATTCTCATCCAAAGAATAACTACATTTATGCCTTGTCTAACTAAACCAATGATCTTTTCTCCTTCCTTCTCTAAATTGCTTTACCCAATTTATAATAAGACTAAAAAAGGAAACATTGTTCTAACACAAATGATACACTAGCCATATGTAACAATGTAGATTTAGATCCAATTTAAGTAAAATGGAATTAAATTTTTAAAAATCAGTTATACAGTCAGAATTTCAAATGCCAAATGTAGCTAGTTACTACCCTACCTGGGCAGTGGAGATAATCGTAAAATGTTCTACTGAATAGTGTCAGACTAGTCTAGATAAATATGGTAACACACAACTTGTAGAGACTGTGGAAATAAATTGCCTGGTTCAAAATATTAGTGGAGTGACATTGGGCAAGTTACTTCAACTCTTTGTAATCTATCTGTCAAATGGAAATTAAAAATGGTACCTACTTTCATAGGTTTATTTTCAAGATTAAATGAATAAATAGAAAGCAATTATAATGGTGTCTGCCATAAAGAAAGCACTATAAATATAAATGCTATTATAATTATTATTGTTACATAAAGAAATGCCACGCAAATATGAAGATTCAGTCTTCTATTTTAGTTAAAACATAGTTAATTGAAGGCTCCAAGAACTAGAATATTTGAGTCTAGCATTTGATGTAAGTGACTGTAAACTGTGTGGTCTCACAATTTATACTCTTTGAGCTATTATAGTTTTTTCAGATTTAGCATGTAGTAGAATCACCCAGAAGACTTCTGTAAACAGATTGCTGGACCCTGCTTCCAGAATTTTTGATTAGCAGATCTGGGCAGAAGCCCAAGAACCTGCATTTTCAATAGGTTCCTAAGGTAATGTGTGAGCTGCTGGACTGAAACCACATTTTGAAAGCCAGTGAACTAACAGACACATTGAGATTTAATGTGAAATAACAGTTTAGAGGTTAAAAGGACATAAATTATTTAAAAACAGACAAAACATTGGGATGGCGAGATTAAAATTTTATTTTAATGATCTGATATTCCAATGGAAGCCCAATTTTATTCTTAAGAGTTGAAAGGGAAAACTTGGATTTGCTATTTGCAATTTCCAGCAGTTTAATGGGAGTATAATGGAGTTTTCAGATGGGCCCACTCAAGATTTAAAGACAGGTCACCCCAATAAAAATGACAAATTATCAGGAAGGTGTATCTCTCTCAAGAGTTTCAGGGGTGATAGTAGTGACAGTCACCTCAGACTACAATGAGTGGCAAGGACTATGGATGAATAAAAGTAATTCCTCCAAATCATGACTTTCAGTCTAGCATCACTGTCATCATTTTGCCACAATAAGTCATTAAATAATTTTGAAGAATCTAACTTTAACTTGCTAATTTGGGTATGGTTGTAAGTACATTAGAATATACACCATTATTTGAAAAAATATACTGGTAACATGACAGGTTAAGCAGTGATTTTTAAATGGTTGAAAAAATATGAAATATATAAAATACAACTTGTTATAATAGCAAGTAGAAGATATAGAAAGCAAAAGCAGAAGAGAAGAAAAAGCAGAAATAAAAGAAATGTTTGCCATCAAACCTGGTTGCTATAAAGCCATGTTCAAACCTTTTAAGGTTAAAGAACCCACTTAAGGGGCAGTTGTGGCTCAGTGGTAGGCTGCTTGCCTGGAATGTGTGAGGCACTTGGTTTGATCCTCAAAACCACATATAAATAAATAAAGGTATTGTGCCCATCTACAATTAAAAAAAAAAAAAAAAAAAACCAAAAAACTCAACCACCACCACCACAACAAAAACAACTCATTTAAAAATACTTGGGAATAAGGAATGAAGAATTTTAAGTCAAGCAAAATAGAATCTGCTTCTCCAAATCCCTTTTGTATATGTTATAAACCTGTTATACACCCTTTTTTGAAAACATAAAACTGAAAACCATTATCAATTATTACAGTGTAGCAATGAAAATTTCATTGTGAACATATTTAGGTTAAATATAATCTTGTCATAAATTACCTTGCTAGTAAGATTCATTTAGATTCTAGATAATTCTTCATTGCACACTGATAAATATGCCACCTCTCACATTCTTCCAGAAAAAGCAAATAATGCATAACAGCAATGAACTTCTAATACTTAAGTTTATCAGAGATATCTTAGGAGTTAAAAATTTTATAATCAATCTTTCAAGAGATTAAATGCAAAATAACCTATAGAAGTTATTGCTGAATAGAGGGAGTGTTCGGTACTTTTATGAAATTTTAAAATACTGATAGAAAATAATAATAATTTAAAAAATGTTCTTGACAGACTTGTTATAATCATTACCTTTATAAAAATCTAATGGGATTAAACATTAGTTTGTCAAGCCAGATATGAGTTTGGAAAAGTGAGTGTTTTGATGCTTTTATTGGTATGCACAAACAACACCCATGTATCATTAAAGAACTCTTAACAGCTAAGTAACCTATATGGTTATTTTATATAATTTATATAATGGATCAAACAAAGCCTTAGTTTGTGCTACTAGATAAACATGGGAAATTCATTTCATTAGTACTGTTATCTAAAGCTTACCAAGTGGAATGCTTTACTATCTGGTTTTACTTTGTGTTTTTCCATATACTTGATAAGACTGCAGTTGGTGTACCTGAAAGAGAAATACTATGAAATATTTACATTAGATTTGAGGTTAATTTTAAATTGCCTAAGATCCTTCCAAACAGAATTTCTTTGATCAAAACTGATATATAATATTAAAAGTAGCATTACATCAATTTTGTACTTCATTCAGTATCCACACTGGTCACTTCTGAATGAATACCAATGATTAAATGCAAAACAATTTCATGAGTAACATACTGAACAGTATTTTCTCACATAAATTATATTTTAACAATTATTTTAAATAACACGGTCAAAAGTTTAACTTAACCTTACCAGTAAGTTCAAAATATAATTTTTACGAACTAGACTTTCCCAATTGTTGGACTCACATTGTAAATAAATGAAATATTGAAATATTCATTCTTCTCTTAGTAAAACTTGATTAAAATTACTACACAACTACATGGATAGGCTAGTGGCTCTTAGCAACATTGTTTAATCTCACTTCTTTAGCTTGACATTTCCAACTAATGTTGAGTTTCCAGAAAGTAGTAATGAATTTAATCTTTTTCTCATATGCAAATCAGCCAATAATTTTAGTCACTATAGTATCACTTAAATATCTTAAGAAATGAAGACTAACATCATGAAAAATATGTATTTGACTAAGCACAGTTACTTATTAGAGTAATTTTATGTTGAGTAATCTATTACGTTGAATATTCAATTTTATACTGAGTATTCCAGAAAAGAATCAACAAAGGGTCCATTTTCTTTGCAACTTACGTATTTCTTCTGAAATCTTTCATTAATGTTGAATGTTCGGGCATCTTTTTTATATCTTCCCAATCTTTATCTGTGAAATACATTGATATATTTTTATGTTGCCTAAATTCCTACTGTTAAGAATTTTAACAAAGGTTATCTCCATTTCATTACATTTCCTTACTTTTAAACCTTTTTGAAAGCCCAGACTTCAAATAAATGCTCAGAAACAGCAAACATCTTGAATAGTAAATATACATTGTGATTCCTTTATGGCTTGAGATATCTCTACTTACAATTTAAATTTTAAACTGTCTACTTTCTGTATATTTTACTATAATCTGCCTCAATTTTATCATTCAGAAGCAATGTTATAAATCCCTCCTACCTCTGTGGCTTTTAAATACACCCCTCATTAATAGTATAGCCCTCCTTTCACCTTATTGAACACATTGCTTTCCATTAGCAATCAAGGTAAGCAGTAATTGTTTGCAAAACAGGGTGGGATACAACTATTATATTACCCCATTTTTGTCCCATCATCCCAGAAGTGGAACATACATAAAAACTAATACATAACATATAACATAAGTACATAACATATACTTATGATAATATATTATAGTAATATTAATGTAATATGAGCTCTAGATTTGATTTCCAACCTACTTTAATGCATGTGTCAATTTTACTGCAATATATACAGAATTGAAACTTGGGGGACTTAATGGATTAACAAGTCAGCTGGCACCTTGGGTGGTTCAATATTATCACTCAACACAACCTGAGATATGAAATATGTTTTGGTTAATTTTATTGGTATTGGAGTTGCTCCAACATGCTAGATAACTTGTCTTCTCCCTTACCGTCAGTGGGATGTTACTGAGAGCCCACTAGGTGCACAGCATTGTACCAGACAGCTAATAGAACCTTAATTTATTTATTTTTTGGTGGGCAGAGGGGTGTAGGGGTCTTTTTTTTGGCAGGCTGGGAATCAAACCCAGGGCCTCACGCATGCTAGGTAAGTGCTCTACCACTGAGCTATAGCCCCAGCACTACCTTTAGCTTTCAAATGGCCTTTAGAAGTTTGTTTTTGAATTTAGGGTTTTTGCTACTTAGACATCATCACATAAAAATGTAAACTAAAAATATGCTTGAATTCCTGAATGGAATTTTCTCCTTAACTTTATTTCTTGCTACAATTTCTTTATTTGCCTACTTTTAAAGCAAGAAATATTTACGTAATCTTCTAGTTTTCTCTCAATTACATACCTCCTATAAAAATGATATATCTGTCATGTAGGCACCTTCCTTATCACTTTCTGGCTATGGGACTGCTATAACAAGCAGGTGGTTTCCTGACCTCAGTTACTTCTCTTCAATTAATTTTTACATTCCACTGCCATACTATTCTTTCTAGAACAGAACATAAGTCATGTCTCTGATAATCAAGAATTTACTAAGGATTCTCACTCATCTGTTCATCAGATCTAAACTCGGCTCCTTGCCTTTCAAGGCCTCCTAGAAACTGAGCCTACCTTAATTGATTGTTGAACCTGCATTAAAAAGCATCTCTGATAGAGACCTTCAGCACCCTCAAGCCCCTCACCACTTTCCTTTCCCTGTAGGCCTCAGAAATCTGAATAGACAAATTTACAAGCACCAAGAAAAGGCTATTCCTCTCTATCTACTCAAACCAAAACCATTTTTAAAGCATTCTACTTATAGCAATACAATGAAAATTCCAATCACATCTGCTATATCAATATCAGTGTTTTCTACTTAAGATAGTGTCTGATGCATGGTAGGTTCTCAGTAAATAATTAGTGAATAAGTAAAATTCCTATCATAAAAAGTGGTCTTCTAAAATTGTTGAACAATTTTAAAAAATGGCAATATCTAAATAGTTACTCTTCATTTATTGATAACTGATACCTTTATTAAGAAGAAATATGGAATAAAACTTCCAGATACTTCTGTATTAGTCTTGAGTATTAGTGACCTGAGGAATATCCCTAATAATATATAATTCTATTCAGTATTTGACTAGCCAAAATTATTTTTGGTGTTTAAACAAATTTTCCTTATTCTGGCCCTGTGAGCAGTTTTCAGTGACTGATGAACTACCATTCTTGGATATAACCAGGGTATGGATATAGTTGGAAAGATGTAATGCTGAGGATGGGACATCTATAAATTTTCTCCCTGCTACAAAAAAAAGAGTAGGCTAATTTGTCATGTAGTAATATGACTTATACCCATATTCTGACTGTTCTAACAGATTACTTTAAAGAATATTTTTATTGACAAAGGTTAGAGAGCAAATATACTATTACTTGATATAATGTGATTGTGCTAGTGCTCTACACAGAAATAATTGTCAAGATTTATATTCAAATGCCAAGTAGTAGCAGCATTAAATGCTGCCAGGAAAAAAATTCTATCATTAATTTTGGAGTTTCTGCTGGTAAGAATAAAATGCATCTTTTTAATATAGATACTGCAAATATTTTATCATTTAAAATATCAAATAACAGAACAAAAAAGTAAAACAAAAGAAAACAAAAACACTCCTCAAATTCAGGAAAATAATTTCATGTTAATATGTGAATTCTACAAATTTTGTTATTTCTACAAATTTTTGATAAATGCAGTCATAAAAACTAAGACTGGAGTAAGAGCAGCTTTCATCAGCCAAAAATATACACCTTTCCAATGAAGATATCTAAGATCAAATAACAGTGATTTAAAAACAAAAACAAAAACATATTGTGTACCTGCAGGAAATCCCATTACATTGAATATTCTGTCCAGCTGGTCATGGTGATAAGGATTACTAGTTTTGATGTCCTCTTGCCGACAGTGAAATATTGGTTCTGACGTTAGTAGTTCTGCAAATATACACCCTATAGCCCAAATATCTTTAAAATAAAAAGAAAAAAAAAAAGGAAAAAAGGGGGGGGAGGAAAAAAGAAAAAGTAGGAAAATAAAGTGGTTCTTTCCAAAAGAAAATGCATTTTTATTTTGGTGGGGAGCTGTTTTTTCCTTTTTTCTTCCCTAATAAGTCATATTAATTCCTAAGCAATGTAATTACTAAATACCATGGAACATTGTTTGTAAATACATATTCCCATATCACCCACCCAAATTTTTCATTTCATACTATACTGCAATCCTACCTAGGGACTTTATTCTAAGCCAAATAAAATTTATTAGCTGGATTTCTGGTGAGTTTTAAATGCCCCAAACATTGCCTTATATATGAAACGCATACAAAACTCCACATGGGACATGACAACCATAAACAAATAAAGCTAAACAAAAACTAAACAGAAAACCCAAATGACCTTCCAAATTGGGCACCTGCTAAAAACAACAGGCACAAATTTTTATGATAAACTGATTTTTTCTTTATCTTCTTTACTTGTTAATTTACAAGGTCTTAGCAAGGTACTATGCCAAGAAGAAAAAGATAATGTCTGACCTCCAATATTCTAATGGAACAGTATTTCTATTTAAACAGTTTTTCTTTCAAAGTATTTATTTATGCTGTAGCAATATCTGCTTCTGTAGTGTCCTCATTTGCAAATTTAAGTATTTAGTAAGTAGGACCAAAAATTTGGAATAAAAGACTATCTTTAAAATGGGTACAAAGGCTATAAATTAAAAAGAATAATTAAAAAGAATTATTTACAACAGCCAGGCAAATGTATTTCTCTATATATAACTAATTAAGTTTCCTTCATTCAAAAGATATAGCCTTACTTTCTCTCATGTAAGTACTAAAAAGAACTATTAATAAAGGCAAGATCCATATGCCAATTTACAATTTAAAGCTGAAAAATCGGTTAAGAAGTCTTAACAAATATCTAAGTTGTCAAAGTTATTTTCCCTAAAGTAAGTACAATGTTGTGTGTACAGCAGATACTCAATAAGTTTCTGAGTGATCCAAATAAACAGTGATAAATATAAATAATCATAGAGATAAATTTTTAAAAGTAACTAATTTATTGAAGTTTATTGTTAATAACTACTACTTAAGTAGGAAATGAGAAAAATGTGATTTCTAAATGAGAATCTCTAAACTTCAAAACTAGAAAACATTTAATGTAAATTATATTTACATTTTAAAGTTATAAATTAATCATTTATTTACATAAAGATTTACACTTTGACTACAAGAAAATGGTTTTTAAAAAATTTTTTCTCATCAGAGAACCACACTAGCCAATAATCTCATGTGGAAAAATCTCATAAAGAAATTCAGGCCAAGTTATTTGGTTTGTAGAATCAGAGAGTAAATGTGAAAACTAGTTATTTTGTGATTATTCTTTTTACATGGCTGCCCCATATAAATCTGACCTTTAAGAATCTTTTTTTTTTTTTTGGGGTGTGTGTGTGTGTGTGTGTGTGTGTGTGTGTGTGTTGGGGATGAACCTAGGAGCTCTACCACTGAACCACATCCCCAGCCGTTTTTATATTTTGAGACAGGGGCTCACTAAATTGCTTAGGGCCTCACACTCACAATCCTCCTTTCTCATCCTCCCAAGCTGCTGGGATTACAGGCATGTGCAACAGCACCAGCACCTCTTGAGAATCTAATCAACGGCCAAATAGGCCAGCTAAGTAGGATTACAAAAAGGGATGATGGGTTATTTTTCATGTTTAAAACTCGACTTATAGTATACCAATATACACTAACAATTTGTCTGGTTAGCTACTAAAAATCCCAAAGAAAACATAAAATGTAAAGGAAGATGAAAGAGTAGTTATCTTTAAAGCTATACTGCTTTTAAAATAAAAAAGTAAGAAAAAAAAAGCGGTTATCTGAACCTTGTTTAGCCCTACCTCAATAATTTTTCTATACATTTTCTACCCTTCTCTTCTTTGAAATCCTGATCAAGACAATAATCATGAACTTTGAATCAGCAGATTAGTCTATTATTTTAGACAGATGTCTAGTTTTTGCAAGTTGATATCCCCTTCTTAGCTTGCTTATATTTTTCAGATTGTGTAAAATTCATGAAAAAAATCTTTTTCTTGCTAATTGTAGCTGCCTAACTCCTTCCAAAAAGTCTTTCCAAATTAGAAACAAATAAAGCCTATCCACTTCACAAACTTTATGATGTTCCTATATACTTATTGGGCTCACTAGGCAAAACAGATAGTAACTGTCATCTTCTACATACCCAAATTGGGGTGTGTGTAATATTTTAATCAATAGGTATGTTAATAGCAAGCTTTAATCTTGACAAAAGGGAATAAATTTTCATTTCCCCTATTTCGTATATTTCTCACTTAGCAGAAAGTAACACATTTGTGAGCATTTAGCTCTCTAAAGACAGACATCAGAGCTTAAAATTCCACATCTTTTTAACTTTTAAGGTTGCTTTAGTGACAATTAGACAATCATTGTAACCCTCTTAACAGAACTCTGAAGTCAAGCAAACATAAAAATAAAAACCAAAACATTCAAAACTGAATTAAAATTTGTTCTCAGGATTATAATGTTTACAGACTTATTACTTCCTCTCATTAATAGTTCAGCTTGTAACCCTATACAATGAATGAATGACCAAAGCACTAAAATATGTTTAGAGTAGAGGGTAGGAACACATTAGTTTTATGTGTCCAGACCATATCTGTTCCGTCTTAGCAGTCTTCAGTTTAACATAATTCACCAAATTCCAGAAGAAATTTAATGCTTCCTAATGATGCTGTATGTATGTGCAAATTATATGCATGTTCACTAGGGTTCTTCTATTAGCTGCTCATACTTATCAAACAGGGAAACCAAAATGCTAGTGAAGTTCTTGGTAGGAAGT
This sequence comes from Ictidomys tridecemlineatus, assembly GCF_052094955.1. Taxonomy (NCBI): domain Eukaryota; kingdom Metazoa; phylum Chordata; class Mammalia; order Rodentia; family Sciuridae; genus Ictidomys; species Ictidomys tridecemlineatus. Next base: position 117,169,173 of record NC_135482.1, read on the forward strand.
GTTAAAACTGGTGTGGGTAATTTGTTGGTTACTTTACTGAATGAACCTTTACTGAATGAATGTAGATAATAGAAATGGAACTATATGGTAGAAACTGGAACTAAGGAAGAAATTTCCTTTTTTTACTTTTAAAAACCCCTATTAAATGGCACATATATGATTTCTCTCAAACAATAAAAAAGCCTAACATTAATAAGATACCTAAATATATTTTTTTAGTCAATGTTTTGACAGAAGGAAAGTGTTCTACAAGATTGATCTTGTTAGTGTATTATTCCATCTCTTTGGTTTAATGACTTAGCTTACAGTTCAGGTTCAAGGGACAGGAGGTGGGGACCACCCCGATGAAGAAACGGCATTGACTTTGGTTTCAATCATTTGCAACGAAGTGGGTTCCCTCTGCAACCACCCTACCATAGAAGGCAGTGTTTAGCTACAGAACTTTCAGAGCTGAAGGAGACCAATGAGTTGATTGAAGCTAAATTCCTCTGTTTGGAAAGTGAGACTAAATGATTAAATAAATGTCTTACCTAAACACACTCCCCAAGTAAAACTGTTAAGACTATAACTCAGACTGGTGGTCTTTGTTACTACCACTGTTCAAAGATGACATTGTTTTATGCATATATTTACACAATCTTCTCAACTAGATTGTAAAGCTCTTAAAGGTAAAGCCTATCACTTGCATTCTTACTGTCTTTTCCTATGTTAAGTTTAAATAGTAGTTACCCATATTTTAACACTGATGACAAGGAGGAAGAGGGAGAAAAACAAGAAGATAGGCCTTTCCTCTCCCAAATTATGCAGCAATTGGAACAAGACAGTCTATCTTTTTTTTAAATGGTTCTTATATATATATATATATATATATATATATATAAAAACATTAGGATTCATTTTGACATAATTATAAAAGCATGGGATATAATTTGTTCTAATTAAGTCCCCAGTACTTTCTAACAGCTGATATTTTAACTTTCTGGCACACACCTTGTGTTAAAACTGCTGGACTATAGGACATGCTGGTGAACAAGAGGGTATCTGATTTTTCTTGATGTTCCCCATAAAATATAAATTTCTTAGAAAAAAACAAGAAAATAATTAAATAATGAGCCAGAGCCCAAAGCTTTTGAGATAGTATATTTGTTACTCAATTTAAATCAATTCAAAGTCTCAGGTGTTCAGTCAATTGGAGTTAAAATTACACCATCAGTTCTTTATTTGTATAGTCTACTAATTTATCTTAACAAAAGTAATAATGCTTTGAAATACTCATCCTAGGTGAAAAACTAGCTTTGTATCATGTTACTTCACATATGCAACTTAAATGCATTTGGAAGACACTTGCAACAAAGATATCCAAATGGGTTTATATAGTAACATGTATTGAAAAAACAGAACTAGCTTAAATAATTCTTAATTTTCCTTCTAACTGATTTAAACAAATATCATTTTGGAATAATTTTAGATTTATAGAAAAACTATAAAGATAGTACAGAGAATTTCCATATCGATCTACCTTACCTTTGTATTTATTTTTCTATAAAATAAAATGTGATCAAGCAGATATGCAGATTAGTGAACATGTTGGATTCAAGATTAATTGGGACAATGATCACAATCACTTCTCCTTTTCCTTTCTAGAGGCTATATTAAAATGATAGCAAAATCATAACAGTTTAAGTCCATAGTAACAAAAAGGACAAGAGGACTATCAGAGACAAGATTCATTCACCTAAGAAAGAAAACTAAGTTCTTTAAAAAAAAAAAAAAAAAAAAAAGTTTGTGCTGCATACCAGACAGACACTGGCTTCTGGTGTGATCAGGTAGTGAGGTCTATGTGTTTGGTGGACTCTAGATACCATTCAGAGTAACAAAGCTACTAAGGTAGAGAAGTATAATGGGGGAGGATGGGACTACCTCACACTGTGGGATCAAGGAAGTTCTCATGAAAAGGCAGTATTTTGACTAAGGTCTGAATGAAAAAAAGAAATGCAGAAACCCATTTTAGGCAGATACATATAAAAATGTTTCTGGGCCAGGAGTGGTGGTGTATGCCTGTAATCCCAGTGGTTCGGGAGGAAGAGGTAGGAGGATTCCAAGTTCAAAGCCAGTCTCAGCAAAAGCAAGGAGCTAAGCAACTCAGTGAGACCCTGTCTCTAAATAAAATATGAAATAGGGCTGTGGCTGTGGCTGTTGGCTCAGTGGTTGAGTGCCCCTGAGTTTAATCCCAGGTACCACCCCCAACCACACACACACACACACACACACACACACAAAAGTTTCCAGAAGACGGAAGGCAGAAGAAATAGTTCAATGAAGGTCTCAGTCTACTGAACTGTTGTTAAGTAGGAAGAACAATTTGTACTTGAAAATACCAGCTACAAGGCCTCTCTTTTGAACAATTGGTTCCCACCTCCCCGCCCCCCACCCCCCACTATTACACTGGACTGCCAGGTGTATACAGCTTGATCCAAAAGTTGGGGGAATCTGAATGGTCTTTTAATGGTCTCAGAGCAAAAACCTGGACATTCCAACATTTAGGGTTTCTCTGGGTAATGGGAACTAATTAACCCCATTGGATAAGCCTGAAGTACGATCACCAATAGAGGAGCCCCATGATATAAGTACAGAAAGTTAGCAAGTGGCTTTTAGTAACCTGATTCTTAAATACAAAGAAACAAATTGAAGGTCACCAAACAGTTAAAGCTTGTCATATGGAAGGAAGAGGTCAAGGTATCAAGGTATATAGTGATGAAAGAGCCTATAAAGAAAACACGGATTATTACTCTGATTATACTATAAATTACAACCAACAAATGTATACAGATTTTTCTTTCCATAAAACAAAACAAGATACCACAAAATAATCAGAGAATAAAGAGTTCCTAGAAAAGAGAAAACAGAAAAACATGAGAAGAGTAGTATAAAAAAAGATTAATCCAAGAAGTTCAACACATGAAAATATTGAGTTTAGGTGGAGAAAAGTAGAAAATTAAGAAATTAAAGTACTACACGAGAGAATTTTCTAAAAGCAGATTATGGACTTCAGATTATGTACCCACAAAGTGGATAGCAAACCTATAAAATGTAATGATGAAAAGTCCTCGTTGTTTTCAGAAAGGAAAATTCCCTCAGGTGACCCACAAGTGATTGAGAATAAAAGTGGCATTCAATTTCATTAGTTACATTCATACCAGAAGTCAAAGGAGAAGTAACAAAGTTCTGAGGGAACATTATTTTGTGTCTATAGTTTACAAGCCTCTCTAAATACTAAACATAATAAAGGAATTTTTCAGAAAAATAAGAATTAGAAAATTTACCTGTAAGATATCAACACAGGTTACAGGAGAATACAGTACAGAAAAAAGGTATGGAATCATGGGATCCAGTACAAGAGATCCAACACAGAGGGAAAAAAAATGGAAAAGCCTGGATGACTTGGAGAACAGCCAACTGGACTGCCAAGAGAGGACTCCAGGATAGAGTTAGCTAATAAAAGAAAAATGGTTTTTGTTCCATCCTGGAGAATACAGAGTAAGTTGAAGAGGCCACAAACAATAAGGGTTGGGGGGTAGACAAAGACCATAAGAAAAAAATTCAACCAAATAAAAATGTCAGTAATGAAAATGTAGTAGTAAAGGTGGTAAATGAGTATTATATTCATAATATTATATAACTTAAATATAAACTACTGGGAATTATGTTAATAAACAGAGAAAAAAATGTATACACTGATAAAGTGATGATGATGACGATGACCACTATGATGACAACAACCATGATAGTACTAATATTAGGCAAGAAGTATAAGAGCACTAACTTTCTACTTCTTCATCATATGTAAGTAATCAATACCATCAAATAAAGAGAAATGGATTATGATGTCCTAATTTCTACTTTCTTTCCAAAATTGTTATGGTGTGGATATGAGGTGTCCCCCTAAAATCTCTGTGCTAATGTAGGTATATTCAGAGGGAAAATGATTAGATTATGAGATCTATAAGCTGATCGGTATATCCTCATTTCATGTGGTTAACTACAGGCAAGTGGAGCTAGGCTGGAGAAGGCAAGTCCCTGGGGTCATTCCCTGGAAGGGCTCATCTTCCCCACAGCCCCTTCCCCCTTGGCTCCTCTCTCTCTGTTTCCTGGCTGCCATAAATGAAGCAGCACTCCTCCACCATGCCCTTCCACCATGATGTTCTGCCTAATCTTGGGCCCAGAATAATGGAATCTAGCTGACTACAGACTAAACTTCTGGAACTATAAGCCAAAATAAACTTTGCATTCTCTTAAGTTGTTCTTGTTTAGTATTTTGGTCACAGTGATGAAGAGTTGACTAACACAAAAATCTTTTCCTTAAATTTTTGGGGAATCTTTTAGAACTAATATTTTGTTTAGTAAAAGAAACATTTGTCTGAAGTTCAAGGATTTCAAAATTGTACTGTTTTCTCTTTTCAAGTAAAATGAAACATAAAATGTTTGCTTAAAACAGAATGCATAATATGACCCTATTTATTTTCAAAAATTTTGAATATCTATTTTTCTATACAAAGAGAGATGTGAAATAATATACTCCTAATGCTAATGACAGTATTTCTTAGTAGTGGAATTTTGGGTTAGTCTTTACTCTTACAAAAGACATGGAATTTTAATTAGTTGTACTCACCAATAGCTTTGGTATAATGTCTTGCTCCAAGAAGTAGTTCTGGGGCTCGGTACCAGAATGTTACAACCACTGGATCCAAATCTGCTAAAGGCTTCAGAGGTGAATTAAATAATCGGGCAAAGCCCATATCAGCTGTAAAAAAGAAAACAAACAAACAAACAAAAAGTTAAATAAATCGATTTTTACAAGTCTGATTAGTTTAATTTGCCACCATTATTTAGTAAGATATGGAAAATTTGTTAAAATCTAGTAGGGAGGGTGGCCATAAAACATCTTACTCTTTTTAGAAGTCTAAACATAACACAAGTTTGAGATATTCTTTCTTTTCAAACTACTGTCACCCAGCTTTTCAACTGGGATAAAGACAAGCTCTGCTGCCAGAGGTCAAGAGAGACTCTATTTCTCTGGGCAACTTTTCATCTACCATGTCACCACTAGGGTCAGGATTGCTGAGATGCATTTCCATTCTTTGTACTGGTCTCATGCATTGTTAGAGTAAGCTTTCCATTATTTGCATTAACAAGCCTGTTCACTGGTGTAGTTAATCAGAAGTTGACTATGAAGTACTTTAACACCACTACACTCCTCCCATTTTATTCAGGTTAATTTCATTAACTTAATTTTAGAGATCGAAGAATTTTTTCAAGCTGAAAGACCTTTAAAAGGTCATCTTATTTCATCATCTCCTTTTTCAATGAGGAAACTGAGGTTCACGAAATCATAAACTCAAACCTCAGACTGATACTGACCTTAGATATAGTTCTTGGCACTTAACAATTTAACATATAACATAGCTGTTCAGGTATGGCTGTTTGTCCTGCTAAACTATAATCTTCTTTAAGGCAAAAACTGTGTCTTTTTCATTTCTTTATTCCTAATAGTGTCACATACAGTGTCAATTCACGTAGCTTTTGCCTAACACAATCTTAATGACTACTATTCACACCTCCTATTCAAATATTTTAAGATTCATCCACTAGTGGATAATTTTACTTCTATTCTCCTAATAAAGATTTTTAATGAAGTAGGCACTCCTTAAATTAACTTAATTATGGAGGGGGAAATAATTAAAAATTTTGGAAAAGAAGTAAAACCATGAGTCATATTACTAAATCCTGGTTTATAAAAGAATTAACAGCTCCTAAATGTGAATGCATTAGGATGTAGTGTCACCTGAACTTGCCAAAATCTTATGCATTACATAGAAGTATAATTCCAAACTAGATTATTTTATGGTATTATATGTTTTCCCAAATCATACAGTAACACATTTGTAACCACTCTTTGGCTGGGTCTTCTCTATTTTGCTTGCTTACTTGAACTTGCATTTGAATTTGATGCCACCAAATTGAATTGGACAGATTCCTTTAAAAGCACATTTGATGACTTGAGCATTTGATAACACAGGATGAATAATACTGACAAAGCCTAATTCTCAAATTCCAATGGTGTGGAGTACACTGAAGAGCACTAAATATTCTCACAACTAACAATTTGCAAAGTTTACATTATAAAAGAGTATTTCAAGTGTCTAATTAAAAATGTAAAGTGAGATTTTGGGGGGATTTATAAGGGGGGATAGGGGAAAATGGTTACGAACACCCAAGTTCTTCTGTGTTGTTAAAATGGTGTAAATCAAGTTATAAACTCTAATTTATATTAAATGTTGCTACAAGAACTAGTAACTTTATTATATGCTCTCACAATCCTACAGCCTTTAAATTAATTAAAGTAATTGAATTACTTTCTTCTACCCACACACGAAACAAACTAAATGTAAATAATAAACACAACTTAGAAATGACAAAAAAAAATAACCAGTTAAGATAAAGAAGACTGAGCTATAAGAAAAGATGTTAAGATCAAAACACCTATTAATTTTTTCCCATCAGGTAAAGGACTACCAGACAGTCTTGTCAGAACATAAGGTTCTGCACCTATTGGGCCTCATGGTTTTCCCTAAAGTTTGTAACTCCTCATCTAGATGAGGTCAACAGAGGCATATGTTCTCATCTAATTTGGCTCAGGTAAATACGACGAATGGTAGAATTAATATTCTGTATGCCCTTGTGGTTCAAGGTGAGGGTGGCCTCTAACAGGGATAGAAGCCACTCACCTCCATAGGCTATGTTTAATGAAGGCAAAGGTTTCTAGGAAACTTGTACAACTTGTTTTATAATTAGAACATTCCAGTCTCAAAAGATTGTCTGACACCTTTCAAGAGTGAGAAACATTTTTCACTTTTATGTATACTCTTTAGAAATGGTTTGGATCATATGGAACTACATGAATATATGCATATTATTACAGCAAAAAAATTAGAAGTGATACGCTGCCTGCAAAAGTTTTAAAAGAGTGCTACACTGTGACTTATCAAAGATATAACATACCAATTTTTACTCTTCCTCGCTCAGGACCTTCACCCATAACTAAAATATTAGCAGGTTTCTGTGGAAACAAAATAGTGTTTTTTTTCAGTAGACAGTAGTGTTTTGTTTTTTTTAAATAGACAATATGCCCATCAATATAACATAAATCCACCTTTCAAAAAAACCTCATTTACTTCAAAATTAAAACCAAATATAGGAAGTCACCAAAGAAACTATACATGTATAAATGCAAAATAGTATGCAGGATTTCACGAAGGCCCAAATGTAGTGGTGCTTTTCTCCTTGGAGAACTAAGTCTTTTCGTGGTTCCCTTATTAGCCTAAGCTTTTTCACTACTGTGGAGAAACTTACAATGCTGATGTTCCTTCTTACTCTTTCTATTATATAAAATGTTGTGTGGCTTTAAGGAGAAAAGAATCTGCAAAGATCATTTAATACAAAGTAGCAAATTAATTACAGGCAGTGAGTCACCTGATATCCTTTTTTGGAAAAAGCAAGATATGCATCTATGTTTAAATAAATGCAGAGAAATTTAGTATGTAAAGGCTACCCCCTCTTCCAGGAGGAAGAGCAGGAGACAGAAGAATGAAGGGTGAGGGAGAAAGGGAAAAGGCATTTGAATTTCCTCCCCCAAAATTCACCCCACTAACTATTTGATCTGACTTTAATTCTAGT